>NC_064628.1:533216812-533518190 GCF_023864275.1 Schistocerca cancellata | reverse complement strand
GTGGCTGCACGAAAAGCATTATTCAACATGGTGGCGTCGCTGTCAGGGTTCCTCCGAGCCATAATCTGAAGGTGGCGGACATCCACTGCAATTGTATCCCTTGGACGTCCTGAACGAGGCATGTCTTCGACAGCTCCTGTCTCTCTGTGTCTCCTCCATGTCCGAACAACATCGCTTTGGTTCACTCCAAGACGCCTGGACACTTCCCTTGTTGAGAGCCCTTCCTGACAGCGGACGTGATCAAACCGCGCTGTTGACCGGTTAGGCATGGTTGATCTACAGACAACCCGAGCCGTGTACCTTCTTCCTGGTGGAATGACTGGAACTGATCGGCTGTCGGACCACCTCCGTCTAATAGGCAATACTCATGCATGTTTGTTTACATCTTTGGGCGGGTTTAGTGACATCTCTGAACAGTCAAAGGGACTGAGTCTGTGATCCAATATCCACAGTCAACATCTATTTTCTTGAGTTCTTGGAACTGGGATGATGCAAACCTTTTTTTGATGTGTGTACATAAGGAGTCTTCTTATGATGACACATGTTTAACAAGTGAAAGTGATGTTTAATCACCTACCGAACCATGTAGTTCATCACCTTTATTGGACAGGGACCGACAAACTGCGTCTCCAGTGAATCGTTGTAAAGGACAATCGTTGCCCAAGGAACTGTTACTAAACATAATTGCCTATTTGGAAGATCATCAGCAGCATAGTAAAAAAAAGCAATTATGAACAGATATCAAATTAGACCGCAACAGTTAGACAATGTAGTGCATAAGAAATATGACGGATATTCAAGGGAGGACAAGGCGCACTTGTTACAAAAACTGGTGTTTTGGTATTTGAAGGACGCTCGATAAAATTTACAGGATGTGCATGATACTATCCTACTACTTTATGCACATTTGTGCTCTATGTAGTTTACAGTGAGTTTAAGGGAAGCAGCGGATGGCTGCATAGCTTCAAAGAGTGCTACAGAATTGTAATTTCTAACAAAGTGTCAACTTGACGATGGATAGCAAGCTGCGGGACCGGCCCGAAAAGTTGTAGACGAAATAAAGAAACTTATCCCATCGTCCAGTGAAGAATTTGTTGCAACTCCGACAAATCTGGATTTGAAGAGGAAACACATATGAAAGGAATCGTGAAAATCAGAGGCTCAGGAGAATTGTGTCAAGATCAACTAACATTCGCATACAATTATGCTGACTGTTAATCCGGATGGTAAATTGGCTACGGAGTTCTTTACTGTGCTGCCACAAGTTTGAGTTGCTCTGGCTCCCTCTTCAACGATTCTTTCTCGTGTGCGTGATCTTGCAAGGGTAATAGGGAATATTTACGTCACAGCAAGCAAGAGTGGGAAAATGGGCTTAAGAGAATTTCAACTGTGGTATGAGTACTACTTTTGGTGAGTAACTGGTAAGAAAACTTTCTTAATTACTGGTCTAGGCATAAAAATTATACTTCCTTAGAGCACACTACTACTCCTGAAAAGTGTGTGGCATTGTAGTTCATACCACCTGGAACCACTGGACAATTTCAGACGCTGGATGTTTGTTTTCTGCTCTTATAAAACAGATTATAGCCCTATCTGCGGCTACGCCTTAAACGATAGCCAGTTTCACGAAAATCTTCACAACATACTCTTTCACATTAGGTTGCGTGCCGTCTCATCCCATCAGTTTTGGTCACCACGCTACGCCAGTGTGACGCTACATGCATTCTTTAAAAGTGGTTACCTAGCTGAACGTACAGCACGGTACGTAACTCCCAAGGGGTTCAGCTTCGATCTTCATAGTGCTCACCTTTGTTATCACTATGGCGGGCCATTTTTCATTCGACGTCCATGGTGCAAGTGTTGTGATTTTCAGTTAAAGACTAGTATGACGCAGCTCTCCATGCTACCCTATCCTGTGTAAGCCGCTTCATCTCTGAATAACTAATGCAACCTCCTTCCTTCTGAGTTCGCTTACTTTATTCGTGTCTTTGTCTCCCTCTACAATTTTTATCCCCCCACAAACTACCTTCAATACTAGGAACGGGTGGTCCTTGATGTTGCAGAATATGTTCTATGAACCGATTTCTTATTTTCGTCAAGTTGTGCCAAAAATTTCTTTTCCTCGCACTTCTATTCAGTACGTCGTCATTAGTTACGTGATCTACTCGTCTAATCTTCAGCATTGTTCTGTACAAACTCATTTCAAAAGCTTCTATTAGGCCAATTTTCTTTTCTAAACTTTTTATCGTCTATATTTTATTGTCGTCCATGGCTACACGTCACAAAAATATCTTCAGAAAAGACTTCCTAACTCTTAAATCTATATTCAGTGTTAACAAATTTTTATTATTCAGAAATATTTTTCTTGTCACTGCCAGTCTACATTTTATATCTTCTCTACTTCGGATATCATCAGTAATTTTACTGCCCAAATAATAATAATCACCTACTACTTTTAGTACCTCGTTTCCTAATCTGATTCCCTAGGATCACCAGATTTAATTCGAGTACATTCCATTGTTCTTGTTTTGCTATTGTTGGTGTTCATTTTATATCCTCCTGTCAAGACACTGACCATTTCGTTCAACTACTATTCCAAGTCCTTTGTTGTCTCTGACAGAATTACAATGTCATCGGCAAACGTGAAAGTTTTTTTATTTCTTCTCACTCAACTTTAATTCCGTTTTAATTTTTTTCTTTTACTACTTTATCAACGTACAAACTTAATAAAAAATGGCTCTGAGCACTATGGGACAACATCTGAGGTCATCAGTCCCCCAGAACTTAAAACTACTTAAACCTAACTAACCTAAGGACATCACACACATCCATGCCCGAGGCAGGATTAGAACATGCGACCATAGCGGTCGCGCGGTTCCAGACTGAAGCGCCTAGAACCACTCGGTCACTCCGGCCGGCACAAACGTAATAATATCTGGGATGGAATTAAACCTTGCTTCACTCCCTTCTCAACCACGGAATAAAAGATTCTATGAAGAAAGTTTTCTTCCGCCAAAATTTGAACAAATCATCATAATCTGGACGCATTTTGGTCACAATTAAGCTCTTACGTGAAATTAGAGAAAAATTAGACTTGCTTAAACACATTAAGATCTTCTTACAACTCTGAATTTACGTAAAATTACTGATATATCTGAGCTACAAAAGCAGTGAATAATTATCCCACGAAATACAATGGCGACTGTAACATTAACGAAACACGTGGCATAGGTAGCTAGATTCCACTTATTTTGCGATTCAAGAAGCCAACAAATGCAGCATTTAGAGAGGAATAGGTGCAAGAAAGTTCTGTTGCTACATGAAATATTTGGTGTAGCACAGAAAGAAGGGGAAATGACATCAAACTCAAGGTAAGATTGATTACTAAGTAAGAAAGAAAGGAAAGGAAGTATTGTTTCGGTAGTGACACTGTTACAAAACTTACTAGATTTTGAAAAAGGATGGAAGAAACTGGTGTGATGCATCTACCACTTGATCTGAACAGAATGAGTAACAAAGGAAAGAGAAAGAGACCTAAAACGGTGTAGCGAATGTGCTAGCGTAGAATTAAGAATAATAACAACTGTTCACCACGCTTTTAGATGGATAATAACATGTTGGGTGTAAAAGACAGAACGCTTTTTATGTAATTTGATTTAAGAAGTTACCAGAGAAATAGGAAGTGAAACAATATTCACAGAAACGTCAGAAAGCGTTAGGACGCACCACGTGCATTTCTACAAGCAGCTCCTTGAATGTGTCCTGCAGCCGTCTCCATTCTCATTTCTGGTTCCGTGCGGGGAGGAAATGAGATGGAATGAAGTGTAAGAGAGCGTTCAACGACAACGACTTTATTTGTGGACGATGCTGAGAAACGAGCTTAAACACATTATGACGTCAAGTAAAGCAATGAAAGTGCGTTGTAAATTTGTACGTCTATAAAAAGAAACATCATGTACAGTCAAAGATACAACTAAGGAATAGGAAATGAAGGAACTTTCAGAGATAATAAAATGCGTAGATTCTGAAAGACTGAGGACATTTGACGAAAAATTCGCGGAAAGTGGAGAAAAAATAATGGGAGGACCATCAGCCAAAACATTTAGCATAGCCGTGTAGGGCTTCAGTTTCAGATGAAAGAAGTGCTAATAGAATGGAAGCACCTGCACCAACAATACTCTCAGATCACAACAGCGTACGTGTCACCAAGGACACCAAGAAATACAAAAAATAAGAACGGAGAAATCTTCTCCAGCAAGCTTCTTATTTCTATGAGGAGTCAAACACCAAGCATCAAAGTTAGTGTTGCAATGAAAGACTTGTGTGACGTAAGGATGATTGTAGAAAAGTGACAGCTATAGACTAATTCTTGTAGTTTACGCTCGTAAATCGCAGATGAGGATAACATACAGAAGAAAAGAGAGAGGAACATTAAAGTGTTACCGCACGCAGATACGTTTGTCTTCCAGATGATGCGACTACTTTGATCTCGCGCTTTGTAATGAAAGCAAAAGTATTTTTTTCTCAAGTTTTACTGAAGGTAACTGCTTACGTCACCCAACTGTAGTAATGTGTTCAAATTTTTATTTCACACTCCCTTTCATTTATCCAGACGTCAGTCACAGTTTTTGTTGGAGAGTGATTAGTATCGATTATAGCTGGAGTTATCTTCACAGATCTATAAACGGGAGAAAGTCAAACCATGAAAGAGTAACAAACGAACTATAAAAGCAAAATATTAAAAGCTGTTGTTATGGACTTCAATGGATAGATAAGTGTGATGCACCTCTCTACACTAGCCTATCTGTGTAAACCGCTCCTTTTCAGCAGGTTATTGCACTGTACATACCTTTCCGAATGGTCTTCAACAATATTTAACCCTCCTCCACCATCTTTTCCTCTGATCTCCGATGTTACAGTGAATTTTTATACTACAGCGGAGTGTGCGATGATTTGAAACTTCCCGTCAGATTAAAACAGCGCCCTGGACGGGGATACGAACTTTGCCGTCACGGAATGTGTCCTGTCAGCCAATCCCTTCTTTTACTCCAGGTGTCTCATAAATTTCCTTTCTCACCTATAACACACAGCACATCTTCGTTAGTCATCCAGTCTACCCATATAATATTGACATTGTTCCGTAGTGTCTCATTTCAAAACGTCCTATGCTGTTCTCATCTGCACTACGCCGTCAAGCAATAAAACCATAAGATCATAGAGTATTCAACACGTGTATATACTTTTTATAAAAAATTGTCTGAAGTAAGATAAGAAGTGAACTATACGCATCAAAAAAAGTTTTGCATCATCCCAGTTCCCAGAACTCCTGAAGATAGACGTTGACTAGGGATATTGTATAACAGACACAATCCCTTTGACTGTTCAGAGATGTCACTGAACCCGCCCAAAGATGTAAACAACCATACTTGAGCAGCGCCTAACAGACGGAGGGGGTCAGATATCCGATCAGTTCCAGTCATTCCACCAGGAAGGAGGTACACGGCTCGTGTTGTCTGTAGTTCAACCATTCCTAGACGATCAATACCGCGGTTCGATCGTGTCCGCATTGTTATTTTTTGCCAAGAAGGGCTCTCAAAAAAGGAAGTGTCCAGGCGTCTCGGTATGAACAAAAGCGATGTTGTTTGGATATGGAGGAGATACAGAGAGAAACGAGCTGTCGAAGACATGCCTCGCTCAGAACGCCCAAGGGCTACCATGGCAGTGGATGACCGCCACCTACAGATTATGGCTCGGAGGAATCCTGACAGCGACGCCACAATGTTGAATAATGCTTTTCGTGCAGCCACAGGACATCGTGTTACGACTGAAACAGTGGGCAATAGGCTGCATGATGCACAACTTCACTCCCGACGTCCACGGGGAGGTCCATCTTTCCAACCATTCCACCATGCAGCGCAGTACAGATGGGCCAAACAACAAGCCGACTGGACCGCTCAGGACTGGCATCACGTTCTCTTCACCAGTGAGTGTCGTATATGCATTCAACCAGAAAATCGTCAGAGACGTGTTTGGAGGCAGCCCAGTCAGGCTGAACGCTTTAGACACATTTTCCAGCGAGTGCAGCAAGGTGGAGGTTTCCTGCTGTTTTGGGGTGGCATTCTGCGGGGCCGACGTACGTCGCTGGTGGTCATGGAAAGCACCGTAAAGGCTGTACGATAGGTGAATGTCATCCTCCGACCGATAGTGCAACCATATTGGCAGCATATTGGCGAGGCATTCGTTTTCATGGACCACAATTTCACGCCCCCATTGTGCACATCTTGTGAATGACTTCCTTCTGGATAACGACATCGCTCGACTAGAGTGGCCAGCATGTTCTTCAGTCATGAAACCTATCGTATATGTCTGGGATAGATTGAATAGGGCTGTTTATGGACGACGTGACCCACCAACCACTCTGAGGGACGCACGACGAATCGCCGTTGAGGAGTGGGACAATCTGGACCAACAGAGCCTTGACGAATTTGTGGATAGTTATCCACGACAAACACAGGCATGCATCAATGCAAGAGGACGTGCTACTGGGTATTAGAGGCACTGGTGTCTACAGCAATGTGGACCACCACTTCTGAAGATCTCGCTGTATGGTGGTACAACATGCAATGTGTGGTTTCCATGAGCAATAAAAAGGGCAGAAATGATGTTTATGTTGATCTCTATTCCAATTTTCTGTACAGGTTCTGTTATTCTCGGTACCGAGGTGACGCAAAACGTTTTTGATTTATGTATAAATACATCCTAGTACTGTGTTAATCCGTAATGACCTTCTGGTTTATCGCCATACGTCATCGTTTGTCATTTACTCTAAGTATATAGTATGTCCCTATATAGGCTCCTGAGTTCTCTCACACGTTTTCTCAGGCGATATAACAACATATGCGTCTCAGTTGTTACAAGACCCTTTGTGTTGCAACGTTTGGTACGCTAATTGTAATTTTTTTAAAGAATCGAACTCCCATGTATAAAACAGGTTCAGTGTCCGACTATTTTAGGAGGATTTAATGTTGAAATATCTGACGTCAAGCGAGAAAATTTTAGAAAAGGTTTGAAATTATGTTTAAATAATGGATGACTATAGTCTGCGTAATTTATACGTGGTTTTTTTACATCGTCTCAAAACATATACACACATTCAAACGGTTATATTTGTCTTATTGTTTTAAGCCTTGAACGTATCGTGTTAGGCATTTAGTAAATAGATTTTTTCATTTGCTAACAGAGCTTTTTCTTGTTTGTAGTTCTCAAGATAATAGCTGTTTACATAATAAACAAGCTATTTTAAGATTTAAAAAAAATGTGATTATGGTCTTGATAAATAAAACAAACGAAACATTACCTCAATCACGAAATTCGGCAAAAAGGAAATTACTTAGCATTTTATTAATAATTTCCGTAATGTGCTTTTTGCCCCAGTCATCTTCTGTGATTTCTCTTTATAGACAGCGGAAATATTTATTTCTTCCTTTTCGTCTTCCTCAGTTTCAAAGTCATTCGAGTGATTCTTCGCTTTCTGGTTCTCATCATCTCTTTTGGCTTTCATTAAACTGGGTACTTTACGGTGAACCATTCAAGCACCAACAGAACCGCAATTCGGGTGAACACATTGGCCATATTCAGACTGTCACTGATCACTTACGTTATCTCTCCGCTGCTTCGTTGCTTTTAGATGATATAATGCGGTATATTATACTGACATAAATAGATTTCTCATTTATTCTGTGTTATCTCTCTCTTCGTTTTAATCACTGCATATTAATTATTTATTATATTATTAAAGTCCATCACAGTGTTTTTCTGTCTGCACGTTAAGGCTAATTCCTGGAACTACTGTAGGGATTTTGATACGGTTTTCACTAATACGTAGACTGATTGACGAGGAAGGTTTGTGTATGTAATTTACAAATATTTTGTACAAACGTTCTGAACTATGATGAACCAAATTCTCCTGCTGCGTTTTTCTGCCTATACGTGAAGGCTTATCTCAGAAACTAGGGTAGGGATTTTGACATACTTTTTACTAATACGTAGACTGATACACGAGGAAGGTTTGTGTAAATAATCTATAAATATTTCGTTCGAATTCTCTGTACTATGATTATGTTTGTCGATGAAGTCGTGTATCCCGAGAGCTTCCCTAGTGTGAACAGTTTAAATCGTGTAAGTTAAGTTAGAATTTGGGGCTAATATTCAGTTACCGAACATTTTCGTCTCAATTTCAATCATAACTCCATGCAATGGCCTGCTAACTTAGTTACCTCTACGGCAGACAAGCCGTCCGAGCGTATGGACTTTGTACTATCGGTGGGAAGCTGGGGAGGGTCATTAGTCTGTTAGTGTAACTGTAGAACCAGCACATTCATTTGTTCTATATGTTTACTTACGAATATCGAGTTCTTTTTGATCTCGTCGTGCAGTAACGATAGACGTCTTACTCAGCGCAGCATTCAGTTAAAATAGGTCACCTAATATCTTACGAAATGATAGGTTTTCGCGTGGGTTATATAATGTCCCTGCGTGTCGCCTTCATAAAAATAATAAAGATGTGATTACACCAAAGTAAGTTGTAATTTGGAATGCTTCGTACACATCTTTAAAACGACCTACGTGACGCCTTGCTGACGTCCCATGAAACAAAATGTCTTCCATAACAAAGCACTAACTATTCACTGGCCACTTTTTTTTTTAATTTCTTAATTTAAAAATCGTTTAGAAAAATTACCGTAGCGCCAGGTAACTGTTACCCAAGCTAAACCCTCAACCTATTGATACGTTTTTCCATTAAATATTAGGAACCAAAATGAAAGTTTCAGCGCTACGTGCTCCAACAGTTCTGTGATCACATCTTTACTGATTTGTACACTTTATTAAAGTCCTTTATTCACGGCAATAGTTTTCTTAAATGCCACATTTTTCTAAAAAATCTGAACACCCAGCGATTGAGTCTTGAGGTGCTTCAGAATCTTTAATTCAGACCTGTAGTTCATGGGCTTTCAACATGTTGCTTAACTCTTTATTGAGAAGGTAATAAGGACATCAGTGTTCCTTAAAATAGGGCAAATTCACTACCCTCTTTGCGTAGTATTATATGTGCTCATCATTGTGGAAGAGGAACATTCATGTCTTTCAAATACTTTGTCTTGCACATTTAAGAAGAAAGACACAGTCTTCTATTTTACTTTTTATTTCTTTTTGAAACCTTCTTCTCAGGCTCTTGGTTACTTCTTTAACATTATTTTATATAATAAAATTCCACTTTACCTATACAGTGTTTATCATGGATCAAGATGCTGGGTTCCCGTTATCAACCGTAACGATTTGTTTATTTCTAAGGCAAGCACTAACAGTTTTCAATACTTGCCATGCACACTGATCTATATTTTTTATATTGCTATTGATCACATCCTTTTTAACACATTGCTATCAGTATCCTATTATCACACCCCATTTTCTTCTTTTATTAGTTATGTGGATCTGAAGATCTGTATTACAAGTCGAAACCATCAATCCGAGGAAACTATAACAAGTTACCCAGACGGTACCTTTCTTATTGCTATATCATCCTAACTGGAAGAAATTTATCACTTTTGATTCAAAATTACAAGAAACTGTGTTTCTCAGACACAGAGAGCAAGCCATGATTTTTGACGAAGCACTTTCTTCACAGTAAATTTTGAGGGGGTAGTATATGATTCTGTGACAGAAATAGCTGCCTACTTGCGTGTCAAATGCAGAGTTACTTGTGCTAGAGTCCAATGTTGGGAGTACTGATGGATCAGTAATTATGTTCCTATCATAAATAATGTTTACACACATTGAAACGAAATGATTTTGAATCAAAAGTTATGTTCTGTTTTTGGTGCCAGACTTCCAACAGTTTATATTGTTCAGGAATGGTGCAAGTTTCAAGCATACTGTTCCACGACCAGTTCAAAATGGTTCAAATGGCTCTGAGCACTATGGGACTTAACATCTGAGGTCATCAGTCCCCTAGAACTTAGAACTACTTAAACCTAACTAGCCCGCATCTCGTGGTCGTGCGGTAGCGTTCTCGCTTCCCACGCCCGGGTTCCCGGGTTCGATTCCCGGCGGGGTCAGGGATTTTCTCTGCCTCGTGATGGCTGGGTGTTGTGTGCTGTCCTTAGGTTAGTTAGGTTTAAGTAGTTCTAAGTTCTAGGGGAGTGATGACCATAGATGTTAAGTCCCATAGTGCTCAGAGCTTTAAACCTAACTAACCTGAGGACATCACACACACACCCATGCCCGAGGCAGGATTCGAACCTGCGATCGTAGCGGTCGCGCGGTTCCGGACTGAAGCGCCTAGAACTGCATGGCCACACCGGCCGGCCCCACGACCAGTGCAATCACTGTCCTCAGCGTAGTTTTTTTTTGTGTCATTATACATGACGTCGTTGTGTAACACCCCACCCGTCACTTATCTGGTTTTGGTGTGTGTTCACCCCAGGTAATTGACTAACAGATCAACAGAGAGTGCAAAACTGCCGCAATGTCGGATAACGCAAAGAAAGTAATGAGGCCGTGTGACTCTGATTGAACTGCGGTGGCAGTGTTGACATTAATTGATTCAGAATTGATCCCTTTTAATTAAAAAGGGGTGCACATTAATGTTATATTCAGCTATTGAACACCAGATGCAAATATTGAACATAAAATTAATTAAGAAAGTGACTTCGGATTTCAACTACTTGATTGAAAACAGATGCAGTCGATTAACACAGATTTATTTTAACTCACGACCTTCAATCATCACATTACATGACTCTCCTAACAGGCAGTGGTAATAAATGGCGGTTGTGTGGAGTAAAGCGCGATAAATCAAAAGTAATTCCTACCAACTGACCCAGGCGTAATGCGAAGTGCGAGAAGAATTCTACAATGCACGGCCCATGAAACCCTCGAGGAAACTTTGCCGACACGATCCAACAAATTAATCAGTGGCCGGAGTGGGCGCAATATCACCGAATTCAGTGTGGCGGCGCGGCGTCGTTATGTGGACGTCGGCCGACCTCGTGGTGCTGCAAGGTTGTGCTCGTCTATTCACTTCTAGCTATCTTGCTCAGTACAAGCTCAATCGTTCCGTTTGCTAAGTCCTAAACTGCAGAGATGCTCATTCTCTCTCAGGCAAGCTGAGTAAAGAACGCCACGTCCGCACTCTAGGCAAGCTGGGAACGGAAAACATCTATGGAGACTTCTCACAGTCCGCTCTTTGCCTAGGTTTCCTCTCCAGCAAAATCACTTACGCCAATTGCAGCAAAAGTCGCGTTAATTATGTGTCGCTCCCAGCGCCAACCAATGCCTGCTCCGGGAAGTGAACAAATTCCCACAAAATTTCCCTTCCTCTTAACTTCTGCTATTTAGCTCCTCTCAGGCCACCCATCAAGGTTAGCGTCTGCACAAACACCAATTTTTCCGGAATTCTGACTCCCAGGAGAGTACTTCAAATTCCTTGGTCCTACATTCCCATTGGAGGCAGGCGTATTTCATTCTGTCGCTCTTCACCTGATTTACTTCAGACTCTGTGGACTGTGAATTCAGCGTGAAGTTGCTATAGTCATGAACACGCATATTTTGACCTCTGTTGACCGCTTCACCATAGTTTTGCACGGCTTTCTCGCATATTTCACTGAAAACGGGATGACAGACATTTATCAACAGGCGTACAAGTTCTCCATCTGCTTCCCGGTACACCAGCATGGGGTCAACCACCCACTCATTGTCACTCATCTTAAGACAGCTGGAGGCCGCGCCCCGTTACCGCTTTCTCAGAGCTTGAGCCACCCTAAGCTGCCTATTGTCGCTTCCCTTCGCTGCTCCCCAGCTGGCCACAGTCAACTCGAATACTTCCCTGGGATAAACTAGCCTCCAGTATATCGACGCTTTTCCACAAAGTTTCATCACCCAACATTAATTATTCCAATATGTCCATACTATACCCTCTACAAGATGCATTGTGCCTTGTCAGTCATTTTTGTGCAGCCCTACTGTTCACTCTACGTGACTCAGGTGATCTTTAATGACTTTATGTAAGGGGCATAGTTATTGCCATCTTACAGTTGGAGTAAGAAATAGATCATATCAGAAGATTATTACGAAATGTGTCTCACACACATCATTCGATAAAAACCTAGTACCACCTCAGTTATTCATTTTCGTCAGTAATACGTCACTTATCATAAAATACTAGTTCTGGGTCCTCTAGTGTATATTTTCTTTGGTATTTGTTTAATAGACCATTCAGCCCCATCTCTCAGTGTTCTCTAACTTTCCTAGGACTTTACAGAGTGAGATCAGGAAGATCAAAATGGTCATGCCTGAGGTTTAGCGGGGAAGATTCACCGGGACAGCTGAGAGAAGCTGTATGTGTTTTCAAAGGTTTTAAGTACAGGGCAACTGTGTAACTGGTGGATCATGTGGGTTGGTTTCCTGAATGACTAGGAACTCTCTCTAAAGTTAACTTTGTGGCACACTCACTAACTGGAAAGCGATATGTAAAATTAGCGTGATTTCACCAGTAACTTAATTTTGAGTGGAGAACTGGAGAAACTGGAAACACTGTTTAACTGACAATTTCAAGGAGAATAATATTAATATTGACCAAATTATATCTTATTTGTTTCATATGTTACTGTTAAATAATATTGTAAATTTAGTAATAAAGTATTTCATGTCAAATGTAACTACCGGTTGTAGCATAAGTCATTCTAAACAATCCCATCGACAATCTGATGAACATACGCAGCTCATATTCTTTAGCAGACTTACTAATATATATATGCTGTGTTGGCACCACTTTGTACCATTGTCTGATCATTATAAAGTAGGTCATATAAACAGTTTCACATCACCAAGCTAACAAGCAAACAATACTTTAAGTTTGGTTTTTTTAAAAAAAGAGAAAGACACAGAACTTGTATCAAGTAACAAATAGATGCTTGTCTGGGATGTGATGAATTTATTATAGGCACAGCTGAGTGATGTAAGTCGAAATTATACGACGCGAGTAGGAAAAAATGAACAGAATTAGGCATCAGTAGTTCTTGATATCACATTGTAGCAGTCACTGAGACACTATTCTGGGCACCTCGTCACACAGTCATTATAACAGCACTTTGAGACACTAAATTACTGCGCTTAGCTCATCGGTACTCTGATGCATAGGAACGTTGTTCAGTGCAGTTTCAGTCTGAGATTTGCGGTTTTGCAGCTATAGCCAGACCAGGATGCGTTGTCATACCACAACATACTTTTCGTGGCTTTTAGTCTTATTGTTAGTTAAGTCCTAAGCCATTGCTGCATTCAATGTGTGTTACAAGTTGTATTGTCAGCCATGATAAGGAATCATTAGTGACTGTGGGTCTGAACAAGGAGCCAATGAGGAAGTGAGGTCGTGAGCGCAATTTCCAGTGCAGAATATGTTAAATAAATGGGGAAGAATGATTCAAGATTGGGAGAATTGACTTAACAAGTTTAGTGCCGTGAATGGAAGATTTGAAATTAATTTAAAGGATTAGTTCCAAAACCGAGAGTAATAACATGAGCGAAAAATTTGAGATGTAGGAAGCCAGGTTTTCATAAGTGGAAAACATGAATGCTTCCGAATTGGACGTGAATGGAAGGCATTTGAGGGAAGAAATGGAAGGAAGTAGGTTATTGTTTGACAAGCAAGAGAAAAAAGTTAAATCTTCTTTTAAATCGGCGAAAAAAGATATGTTGCATGCGGAGTCAAAACCAAAATCATTAATAAGAAACTGAGCATGCAGAAGAGCAGATAATTAATTATACTGAAACGAAGTTACAGGCTATCAAGGAGCGTGTTGAAAATGCTGATTGTTGGATCTGGTCAATTATGTATTCCCTGTGTTCAACCTGTTATGTGAGGACTAATATCTGAACAACTTTCAGGGAGAAACGGATCTCACCTTGTCGACTTTTTGGAATTCTGGAAGGACAGTTTTGTTTCTGGGACGTCGGACGAGGTGCAAAATTCATAATGCGTCAGAGGACTATGCACAAACATGGGCGAACAAAAATTCTGCTACGTTTAAGAACTGTATTATGTCTGAGAAGTGATACTGAAACTGGTACTAGAGCGAAACCAAGCAGATTAGACATCAGAATGAATTCTTGAATGGGCCTGTCTCCATGGATGGCATGGAGGCAATGTGTCTTTGTCAGAGTGAGTTGCGACGATTTCTCGGGCACATGTAGATCTCATACTAGATCATTAGGTTTGCCCTAAGAGAATACTTGTGGGTTAATGCAGCGCTCAGGAACGTAGAGAGCATTGTTGCCCCCACAGGTGCTTTCACTATCAACAAGAAGTCCTGCAACGTTTACTAAATGATCTCGGGAAGAGGAACAGACAATTCTTCTTGACGTGGAATTGACATGATTGCCGAAAGGATACTTGGAGACACAATTTGCTCCTTATTTTTTTTTAAACTGAGTCCCTTAACATTACTTAAAGAAAAATCATTAGTGTAATATTTAGGCTCCCTATATACCATGCAGATGGCATACGGCATGCACGTTTTCTTCCCGATTGTGCAGAGCATTAATCTCTCAACACAATAGAGGCAAACTTACTTTGTCCCGTTCCCCAGGCATCATGTTTAAATAAGCAAAGCAAGCTTTCATCACAAAGTCTCGTATATCAGTTCTATACTTAAACACTGAATCCTTTCCACAAATGTAACAAAACGCTTTGGAGTTTTTATTCTTGAAGTGTTCCCGGCGTAATGCGTATTTCATGAGATTTCGGGCTTGCAGTAGGGTGATGTCAACATTTTACCACTATATTTCAGATCACCAACATTCAGGTGAGTGTAACAATGGGGACTGCTGGTGCGCGTCACTGACTTCAGGCCGAAAATTGGCGCGGTGGTGAATACGCAACGGTAATGTTGGATGCGAATTAGTTTGGTGCGTGTCAGCTTTAATTCTATCCACGAAAACATTGAGTTTACAATTGAAGCGGAGAAAGATGGCTGTCCTCCGTTTCTTGATGTCATGGACAGTCGGAAAAAGGATAGATCACTAGGGCCTTCTGTTAAGCGCAAACTCAGATGTGCCGACCTATATTTTCAGGCGTCTAGCTGTCACCGCCCGTTAGAGACTACCGTCGCCTTTCATAGCCTAGTAAGTCATCCAATGTGAAATATCGTATTTCCACAGGACCTTCTATGGGTTATTCTACTACGAAAATCCTGGCCACGACGAGATCCTTCTGGAATTCAGTTATGCAGAAATCTATGGAAATATGCCTGGAAGAAGACCTTATTAAGCATTATGACAGCTCTCAACTGGATAAGGGCTGAGACCCAGATATCTCTGATACCTAAAGCAACACAATATTTTTCACCTAATGACACTTCCAGAGACAGTGAATTTAATTATTTTGGCAACTGAATATTAACTCAGCAGGCCTGCAGTTCGAATGGGGCGAGCATATAATATCACCGATGCACATGCACTTGCGCTCCTCGTATGGAGTAATAATCGCAGAGGGCGCTAAACTCGAGAGAGGACAGTCATGCAGCGAAAAAGTAGCCCGCGTGAGCCAGACCACCAATTTTGCTTACAAAGTAAGCTAAGTGCACCATTAGAAATTATTTGTGTAATATTTAGACTCCCTTCATACCATGGAGATTGCAGAGGGCATGTTTTCTACCCGATTGTGCAGAACATTAATCAACACAATATCGGCAAACTTACTTTTTCCCGTTCCCCAAGCTTCACTTTAAAATAAGCAAAGCAAGATTTCATCACAATGTTTATTATGTCGGTTCTGGGCTTAAACACTGAATTCTTTCCACAAACGTGACAAAACGCTTTGGAATTTTGATTCTTGTTTTCCCAGCATATTGCGTATTCTCCTCGCCTGTGATGTAGATGCTGGTAAAAGCGACGTCACCATACCTTTATAGATTATACCAGGATAATCACAGTAAATTCTATGGTAGAAAGATATTAACCACTTTGCACTCCTCCACCTTTTAGCCCATTTCACATCTTTGAAAGACCTCGGTGATGCAGTGCTTGTTGATAATGTGTCTATTATACCGCCACATTCTGTGTATGCTATGAATGCAACATCTTACAGGAGCATGGGGGAATTACGTCGATTTTTCTACTGTATTGTGGTGCTTCTCCAAACTACAAAGCCGGCCGGGGTGGCTGAGCGGTTCTAGGCTCTACAGTCCGGAACCCCGCGACCGCTACGGTCGCAGGTTCCAATCCTGCCTCGGGCATGGATGTGTGTGATGTCCTTAGGTTAGTTAGGTTTAAGTAGTTCTAAGTTCTATGGGACTGAGGACCTCAGAAGTTAAGTCCCATAGTCCTCAGAGCCATTTGAACCAAACTACAAACAGATCCACATCCGTGAGGGGTCCATTCACGTCCATCACCCTAATACTCTCTCATCGTTGCTTGTACCATCCACCAGAGAAAAATTATGAACTGTAAAAGCTCCACTAACTTCATCCGATAGAGAACCCGATAAGATTTTTACCACATCTCTCTCTTCCCAAATATCGAAAACCAACACCGTATGCATGCCAGCACCGAACACATGTGATGATCCTATTGAATTTACTGGTATCGATCCACTGCGCAGACCAGTTTAAAGTTTCATCACCTGTACTGTAGCAGGATGACTGTATGTCACAGACTATACTGTAAGGCGCGAGAGACGCTCCTTGTGATCCTGTGTCATTGTTTGATACTTGTTTTTTTTTTCTTCTGCAACACGCTTTTTACACTGCCATACATTTTTTTTCTGCCAAAACTTCGAGGTCTGTGTCAGGTTCTAACGTGACATTAACACGTTCTGATCCATAGCCTCTCGCAGAAAACTGGATGTCGCATAGTGTAAATTATGTTGTTACTGTGGCAACCATAACACACCACACACACTGGATGATTTTAAAGCAAAGACAGTTATAACATAAAGAAACTGGAAGAGTTCTGTGGCATTGTGGAGAGTTTCCAAACTGCTGTCCGTAGGTTACTGACAACCTCTACATTTAAACTCTTCTGTTACAGTGACGAAATAGCTGATGATTGACTCTGCATTCCATTTCGACTGATTCCTCATATTGGAGTCAAATATGTGATCACTGTTTCGGTGCTAGCCATCCCCAGAAGGTGTTGCCCCTCCAGCAAAACTCTTCCTACAATGTCAGTCAATCATTATGTGGTAACCAACAGAATACCAGTGCACGGATGGGATGGAAAAGACACCAACGATGTAGCCTAATAATAAGCATCACAGTAAATAGTGCGAACAATTTTTGAAATTTTACAGTAATTTCAACATAGACCGATGATATGACAGCATGTTTCCCAGCTTCAGTATCATAGCTAAAGCGCCCCTTCTCTACTTTGTATCATTGTGAATATATATAGATGACTGCACAGTACGTCCATTCATTGTTAATTCTCAAACACATACATCATCAAAGTATACCAGACAGCTCTCTATATACACTCCTGGAAATGGAAAAAAGAACACATTGACACCGGTGTGTCAGACCCACCATACTTGCTCCGGACACTGCGAGAGGGCTGTACAAGCAATGATCACACGCACGGCACAGCGGACACACCAGGAACCGCGGTGTTGGCCGTCGAATGGCGCTAGCTGCGCAGCATTTGTTCACCGCCGCCGTCAGTGTCAGCCAGTTTGCCGTGGCATACGGAGCTCCATCGCAGTCTTTAACACTGGTAGCATGCCGCGACAGCGTGGACGTGAACCGTATGTGCAGTTGACGGACTTTGAGCGAGGGCGTATAGTGGGCATGCGGGAGGCCGGGTGGACGTACCGCCGAATTGCTCAACACGTGGGGCGTGAGGTCTCCACAGTACATCGATGTTGTCGCCAGTGGTCGGCGGAAGGTGCACGTGCCCGTCGACCTGGGACCGGACCGCAGCGACGCACGGATGCACGCCAAGACCGTAGGATCCTACGCAGTACCGTAGGGGACCGCACCGCCACTTCCCAGCAAATTAGGGACACTGTTGCTCCTGGGGTATCGGCGAGGACCATTCGCAACCGTCTCCATGAAGCTGGGCTACGGTCCCGCACACCGTTAGGCCGTCTTCCGCTCACGCCCCAACATCGTGCAGCCCGCCTCCAGTGGTGTCGCGACAGGCGTGAATGGAGGGACGAATGGAGACGTGTCGTCTTCAGCGATGAGAGTCGCTTCTGCCTTGGTGCCAATGATGGTCGTATGCGTGTTTGGCGCCGTGCAGGTGAGCGCCACAATCAGGACTGCATACGACCGAGGCACACAGGGCCAACACCCGGCATCATGGTGTGGGGAGCGATCTCCTACACTGGCCGTACACCACTGGTGATCGTCGAGGGGACACTGAATAGTGCACGGTACATCCAAACCGTCATCGAACCCATCGTTCTACCATTCCTAGACCGGCAAGGAACTTGCTGTTCCAACAGGACAATGCACGTCCGCATGTATCCCGTGCCACCCAACGTGCCCTAGAAGGTGTAAGTCAACTACCCTGGCCAGCAAGATCTCCGGATCTGTCCCCCATTGAGCATGTTTGGGACTGGATGAAGCGTCGTCTCACGCGGTCTGCACGTCCAGCACGAACGCTGGTCCAACTGGGGCGCCAGGTGGAAATGGCAGGGCAAGCCGTTCCACAGGACTACATCCAGCATCTCTACGATCGTCTCCATGGGAGAATAGCAGCCTGCATTGCTGCGAAAGGTGGATATACACTGTACTAGTGCCGACATTGTGCATGCTCTGTTGCCTGTGTCTATGTGCCTGTGGTTCTGTCAGTGTGATCATGTGATGTATCTGACCCCAGGAATGTGTCAATAAAGTTTCCCCTTCCTGGGACAATGAATTCACGGTGTTCTTATTTCAATTTCCAGGAGTGTATTTCTAGTACCTCGAGCATAGCATATAATTTACGATCGATCTCTATGCAAATGGGAGTCACAGAGCATTCTCACAGTCTTAGGATAAAATTAGAGACTGAAAAACCCACCTGCACTGTTTCTGACCAGCCCACCCTGCAGCACTGTTACTGATTTAATCTGCAGCTGACCAGAAGCATACCGCTACATTCCGTGTCTCATGAATCAATAATGGAGCTAGCTGTATCCTCGCCCATCCAAGTACACAAGATTTCTCCAGAATGCACTCGAGGAGGTTAGCACCCATCATCGGTGTATAGTAACAGATTTGAAAGTATTGTGATGTAATAGCAGACGAACAGACGGTTACGAAGAACAAGAAGCGGGTGATTTTTTTGCATGATGGAGCTCCATTCGGATGGAGTTCGAAGCATTTCACGTAAATGAAATCCGCTATCAATTTTAAAGTATTGTTCTAGTGTCTGGGATCAGGACCAGGAGGGTGTTGGTAAGAGAGAAAAACACATTCACTCCTAAGGCTACACGGTTCTGCACTTAAAGCAGTCTGTAATGTTAGATCGTTTGAGTTTCTGAACTATCAGTCGTGTGGAATGCAGCATTGTTAAGATTCAAATGTAACAAATATATTTCCAGTGCATGACATACATCCTTCTTTCTGGTTTCCCTACGATACACTATGGTAACAAAGTGTAAAACGAAAAAACTATTTCCTAAAAACAGTGGCTCAATGTGATACATGCACAAGATACTTTTCCAGAGATGTATAGCGTCCACTGTTCACATCCGATCATGTATCAGAGCTTATACTATGCTCACATCAGTCCTACATAAAATGATCGTTATTAATGGTGAACACCTCTTACAAGAAAACAGATAGACACATGGCAGCAGCATCCGAGATGTGAAATTACAAGTCATGCCGCCACCAACTCTGTAAACAGCACATCTGTCAAGCAGATGTATACACAGGGATTTCCGTGTCTCACAAACACCTACCGCTAACTTAGAATCATCTTAGTTATGAAACTGAAGTATCGATTTTACACCCAACATGAGACAGGGGAATGGAGTACATCGCATAAATCTTCTTTCGTTTAGAGGAATGTGTCATGTTTCATCACATGTGAGATGGAAGTCCTCTGATGACCAATGGGTTTACTGTTAACGATCGCAAGTAGACACTACTCTAAGGCCCACACAGAACAAGCGGTTGTATACGAGTCGAACGCCACTGATGTATCCTGACAGAACATCAGGAAAAAACGGTCAAATGACCGGCAGCAACTTCTCCCTGCCTCTCTCTCTAGGACGCATCATTAGTCTACCATTAAATCGTACCTCGTTACTACTCCATCTCAATCGACCAAACCATCCACTCTATGTCATCCTTTAACGCAGATACAAGTAAGTTTAGAGGCAGATGGTTCTATGTCTTCCTGAAAAGCGTCAAATACAGTAGTCAACTCGCGTGTATCATTGTTACCTCAATATACATGCAGTAGAATGCTGCCTCGAAGGAAAAAAAGTGACTGTTTCCCTGGTTCTCTTCGCTTCCATGACTATGTTTTCTCGGCTTCCTCTTGCTGTCGCATACTTGTTCCCATGTGCAAATTGTTCTGCGCCAAGCAGAAGACACAGAAGTATTTCCTCAATTTCCCACCATTTCAATGCATATTCCATCAATATATACGATTTTTCCGCAATTATATAGTTTTTTTACGTCAGTTCTAACGATACGATCATGACATAACCGCTCGTTTCGTGTTCTAAAATTGCTTGTAAATGTTGTACAGCTGCCAACACCTATCGCAAATCCACTGATCGGTAGATATAGAACAGCACTCTACTCGACTGCATCCAGTCTCCTCCACCCCGCATATTCTACATTTGCAGATCGTCTGCTCTGTTTTCTGTATGTATGTGTATGTGCATGTGTCGTGGAGGGCTCCCTGGACCAGCAGTAGCCCCAAATAAGCGTTCGAGTTGCATCCGCCTCGCGTTATATCCGGAGTGATGTTGGGATGTGGATCCACAATGTAGCACGTCTGGGATAGGATTTGAAGGTGAATCCGCCACTTGCAATGTACGGAGCGATGTTGGGATGCAGATCCACAATATATCACATCCGAGTTAGCGTTAGAGTGTAGATCTGCTGCGCACTATATATCCAGACCGATGTTCAGAGGCGGCTACACCACATATCACATCTGGGATAGCGCTCTCAGATGGACCAACAACGCGTTTCGTCCGAAGATGCGTTCTATTTTGTAAGATGGGTGCACCAGCGGGATGACCTGGTCCTGGGAGCCGTCTGTGACACATACAGGAAACAGAGCAGACACTCTGCAAATGTGGAATATGTGGGGTGGATACAATCGAGTACAGTGCTATATTATACCTAAAAATCAGTGCATTTAGGCTAGGTGTTGGCAGCAGTACTACATTTATAAGCAATTTTAGAACATGGAACGAGAAGTTAAGTCATGATCACATGGTTAGAACTGACTTAAAAATATCGATAGAGTTGCAGAAAAATCGTATATATAGATGGAATATACACCGAAATGCGGGGAAATTGAGGAAATACTTGCGTATCTTTTGTTTGGCGCAGAACAATTGGAGAAGCAATACAATGCAATAGCAAAATCCACATCCTTCCCCCCAGTTCCTGTACTGTCTTTTATACAACCTCGTGTTGCAGGAGCAGGCTTCGTTTAACATCGAATGGTCAAAGCACAGTTCTGTCATAGTAACTCAACTTAGCCTGTTTCTACACCAATTGCAGAAGGTGGTAGGTATAGCTTTCTCTGATTTCTATTCAGTTCTTATTTACAATGGGATGACCACATACGCAAAGCTGCAGGGATGGTAGGCCAGAGTCTGAGGGCAGTTGCAAGATGCATTGGGACTACCTAAAACAGCTTTGGAATTTTACTGTAGGAAATAGGTTCGAGAAACGTGACTCGTTTTTAAATATGAGTGCACCAGAAATATGATTCACTAGTGGCTGCAGTCATTAAAAGACTTCTCCATAGGATCCAACGCAGGTATGTGGTTGAATGAAATCCAGATCACAGAAATCATTTCTGCCGAAAGCGTAGTACTAGAGATCTGAAAAGTTAGTGTACATTTCTTACTACCTCAATCGGGACACCATCTACTACTGTTTGTGATGCATCTCAATCAATCATCGCCTATAACTCAGTGGATATATTGCAGAACCTATGACATGTTATCGAGACAGAAAGTGTTACAAATACTGGAGAAATACCTAGTGGCGGCGGCGTGAGCGAGTTGGAAATGTTTCATAACACACTCCTTAGCTTAATCACTTTCTAAATTCGCTAGCTTTTTACAACGGCGCACCGTCAGCGATGTGTAACACCACTGCTGGTCTGATAATATACATTCCGGCCATCACCGTCTATATTCAGTGTCACATTATTTGTCTGGAAAAACCAAGTCATTCGTAGGTAATGCCTTATGTGGATTTATAAAGCCAGTATAGATTTTTTAACATGGATGCTTGTGTGCACCAGTAGAATCAAGACCACTTGTGATTGTAATATGATAGTGTTTTTTTTTTTTACATATAGCGGTTATATAAGATGATTACACCTGTCTTTCTAGGACAAGGTGGTAGCACTCGCAACAAAAAACTTATGAGACATGTCCACCCATCGTTGATTTTTGGTCACTATTATTTCATATCGCCAACAACCAGTTATTGACGAAGCATTATACTTAGTAGGAGGGGATGCACGACAGGTTCGCTTTGACCATCAGGCTTATAAACTATGTGTCTGTGTTCTGACAAGTGTAAAGGAAATGAATATGTCCAGTCATAAGGAAGGTATAATTGACGTCGAGTACTGTGATATCATAGGGAGGAGTATGTCAAGTCATCAGAATTGTACAGATATTTCTATTTTCAGAACCACAGCAGTCAGCAGGGTGTATTTCCGATACTTACAATATTTAATTGTAAGTACAAGGATATAATATATATGAGGCCAGTTAATTTTTCCTAGGACGATTCTGTATATGCGTGCTTGGGGTGCAGCGCCGGTGAGCTGTGGCGGGAATGATTCACGTTCCCCGCTAATGGTAAAAGCTGTCTGGGTGGAGAGGCCTGTTGGGGTGTAGGAATATAGCTGACTTAACCGTGTCGTCTTGTAGAAGGGCGATTAGCGAACTAATACTTAGTATGTGTTGTACAGCTTTCGTGATCGGTTGGAAATTTGAGAAGATTCAAAATGGACATGTGTTTGCGATGGGCTGCTATTCCCTCCCATGTGAACTCTTTGGCTGGCTGCTTCTGCACATTTCGCACCTTTATTTAGCCGAATTAACATCGATTGTGGTATGTGCATCTAGCAGGTGAAAGACAGGTGGAAGACATGTTTGCATGTTCTCTAGACATGAGAAACACCTTAGCTGACTTTGTAAATTATAGAGATGATTTTGAATCTCTTATATCACCCATATAGGTATTTACGAGTGGAAATATCAGTTTCCTCAATTTTTTTTTTCGAGTTCTCGCGCATGGGTCTTCTTAGATGGGATATGTTTCTATACACTCAATGGTTTACAGCACACTCCACCTCGCGAAAGTTTCGGGTTTGTAGAGAAATTATTTCCAGCCTATATCTTCAGAATTGCATTGTGTGAGTGATTGGTAGGATACTGCTATGTGCTTGATATCGATAAGTATCGCGTGAATGGTATAATATTATGGCAAACCATGTGAAAATACATGTGTTCTTGTAATCCAAGAGTCTGGAGATGAGTGTATAAAAGCAAGCAAGCAGGTCGGGTCCAGAAACAGTTATACGTTTATGCTGAGCGGAGCCGACACCGCGTTTGTAGAACAGTTCTGAGAGTGACTTCTATCCACTGAGGGCACTCTGGGCTCGCGTCTGGAGTGGATGACTTGTGACTGTCGGTTGTGGGAAAATATCTAGTCTTTTGAGGAGTGTGTACAGTGCCATCAATCTTTGTGGTATATGTACGCGTGTCTGGCAGTCGATAACTATACCAATGATGTAATAGGGGCGATTTTGTATGGTGCAAGATATGAATCATATGTTAACTACATCAAGAGTGTACACGATGATATATTGCCGGTTTGAGGATCGGTTTCACGCTCTAATATTCAAGTTCCCGCCGTCAGTGGCAGAACAGTGTAACTGAGTAAGGCTCCTTCCATATTTCATGATCTGTAGGCCACTTTGTAGGGTTTCATTGTCAGTGCAATATGCTGCTCTGTAGAAAACAGTTTTTTGCTGCAGAAAGAAAAAAAGGCAGACAGTGTTCCCACACCTGCAGCAACTGTAATTCAGCAGGTAAACCCAATAAGAGCCAATCATAATGCCCCATTCATTTTCCAGACATCCTTTGTACCAGGACATAGGAGTCTCTCCAAACTGATTTGAACAAGATGGAGCAAGGTATCTACGGAGAGTTCTGAGAAAGCAAGTGTTCAAAGACAAGTTGAAGCACACCAACCATCTCAGGTGGGGATGCTGTCACTCATTCGTCACTGAGGCATTAGGACATCTCCAGACCAGTAGCTGTATGATACCAAAAATTCCCGCATTATTCTGTTCTGTAGGATATTGCTTCGAATTCTGTTTGCGTAATTGTTTTCATTTTCTCCCGTCTGTGCTTAGATAGTGGTCGCTTCCAAAACAACAAGAATGCTTTTATGATTAACGGTGTTTTCGCGAGTATGCACAGACATGATGAAGGCTTTTAGCGGTGAGAAAGTTCAAAGTTTCTGAGACGTACGTTGACAGCAAGACGTCACGATTTGCAGGAAGGCAACACGTGATTTCTCGTTAGGACCATCGGGAAGAATGGAATTGGTGTATACGTGGGCTATTTTCGTAAACAGGTGGTCGTCACTGCGTAAACATTTTGTGGCGATGCTTCAGCCACACTGAGCAGGTAAGCTCGAGTGAAAGGCTAGACGCAGCTCGCATGTCCCTGCAGGATCGCTAGGAACAATGCAGCTTCTGCTATTCTGGGAAACAGTGGAACGGATTACTGCAGCTCCTGTGAGGGTGTTTTGCTCAGCAATTAGGTCTACGCTGGATCGCAGGTAGAGAGAGGGATGGTGCCAGGAATGGTGAACACTTGCACGTGGTCCAGAGGGTGACTCTGCACTTACTTAAATAAAAATGTAACATCAGTATAACACTCAAAGTACACTAACTGTAGACGCGATTTTCACCTGCTGTTGGCAGTGGTGTAACATTGCTGGCTTGTGTCTGGCTGCCTCTGCAAAGTGTGTGCATGCGTTGGAACAGTATGCTGATATGTTGTGTTTATTATGTGCACTCAGTGTTTGTGCACTACATTATTTTCGGGTGTTTAAGCATTGTGTGTGTGTGTGTGAATAGCGTTACACGTGCACTATTTTTTGACAATTAAGGAGTTGTTTGCGTGTCTGTTGCATTATTTTGCGAGCAGGTCTGTAGGCTGTGCAGTGCATGATTTAGACAGTTGATGATTATCAAGCGTGTCTGCACAGCGTTTTACATGCAGTATTTTGACAATTTAGGAGTTGTTCGCGTCTCTGCACATCAGTATGCTCCGCCACACACCGTCAGGTGGCTTGTGGAGTATGGATGTAGACATAGATGTAGATTATTTCGGTGATTTACAAGTTGTTTGCGTCTCTGCACGTCAGTGTACTGCATTATTTCAGTAATTTACGAGTTGTTTGCGCGCCTGTATGCTGTATATTGTGACCCCAAGCATGTCAGGTCGAGTGTTTTGTATCAGTGTAATAAATAAACTATGTCAAATCCGTACCTATATAAATTGCTCGAAAATAGATATAGTTTACTCCTCCCTCTCTCCATCAGCCTGGCACAGGCTGAGTGCATTTCCCACCATTTTTCCCCTCCAGACAGCCATCTTCGATTGCATCACAGAAGGGGTGACAGTGCCTGCTGGTGGCATTACTATGTACTAGGTCAGTTGGACTCCAGACCTCATGGTGAAGACACTGTATTGAGTTACTGCCTCAAATTGTTTAAATAAACACTGCAGGCAAAATAAAGACTTATGTGCATCATATCCAGCGTAGGCTGAGTCCTTTTCCCACCAATTCCTAGGGAGAGATGGCGGTCGGATGGCTTAGATTAGTGGAGATAGCACAAGTGACCTATATTCCCGCCATTTTATTTAGTTAGTGGAGGCATCTGTGGTGTGTTGCATTGTCCTGCTGGAATTTGAACTTCCCGTCATTCTCTGACGGAGGGGAAAGATGGTGAGGGGCTTAGGTAGGTGGAGGTAGCCCAATTGACCTATCTTCACACCATAATTTGAATTTCCCGCCATGACATCCTTGTGATGTTGCCATATCTATCGCCGCCATCTTGGATCCGCCATCTTGAATAAATCTGGCATTAATAGAGAGCGTGGCAGAACGACGTCTGTCCTACTACTCACCTTGTATACATTCTGTCCAGTTCTGTCAACCTTTACAGTCAAGTCTTTCTCAAGTGATGTAGCCACACCATCTAATTCGTTGATCAGTCTTAGAATTGTCTGGATATACGTCTCTAGATCCTTAACTTCAAGTTTGGGTGACTGAAATTTTCCAGCTATGTAAAGAAGAGTTCTCTTTCTATAAATACCCATGCTCTTTGATGGAGTGTCCGGGATGCATGTGAATTTGTCCAACGCAGAAGTAGACTCATATACCCATTTTTTATATGTGTGTAGAAACTCCAGAACGTAGCGTCGATACCTATCGTCATTCAGCTTTTTATCAATAAGAAGAAATCCACGTTGTGTGTGATTCAGCAAGCTCCACATATCGTTACAAATTCATTGAATGACACATTAGTTCCTACTTTAGCTTGGTATATGTGCTTTAAGTGCTAATTGTCTTGTTTGAAGGCTATAATGAGGTTCGTATTATCACTCACCAGCTGTTTCAGGATTCTGAATTATGTCTGACTAAAATAAAATACGACACCCAAATGATGAGCAGAACAGCAATATCGTAGAATTTGGTTTTCGACAGCGACAACATCAAGTATTAGCACAATGTTTAGGTTTACTTTTTCTGGCGAGAGTATTTTACTGCTTTGAGTGAATGTGGTGTATGTTACACCATCGACACCTTGCAGCACCTTTTGCAGTAGCTCTTAATTGCGCTGAAATATCGTTTTTGAAAATACACGTACATCCTTAAAGCGGACTCCATCTGGATGACTTAGCAGTGACGTGAGAACATTATTCTTGTTGCAGCTGGATGGACCAACAATTCTCACCTATGTATTATTTGTGTCAAGAATGCGTCGGCAGGGTGAGTCCCTTTTATTCCGAGAACGGTTACACATATTGGAACGTGGTTTTCGGCAACTGTTAGAGCGTCAAGGAGTACGTATGTTTTTGTTTGGTTAATGTTCTTAGCGCTGATATCAACTGAGATATTGAAGTAAGTACATTTTTTAAAAATAGAGCTGTACACATCTTATAACTGCACTCGATAGCTCCTGAGGAGGCAGTTACAGTGATATAGCGGCTGTTAACGTTGACTATGAAACCTGTCGTAAAAAAATTCGAGAAATGTCCTAGAATATGAGAGCACAGAGACGGGAAACGGCGTTTGCGGTGGAATCACTGCCAAGCAGGCGCCTCGGACCAGACTGCGTAGCTGTACATTGTACATTGGGCCTTCGCTACTGGAATAAAGCTTTATTTCCCCTTGAACCAACTTGCGATGTAGATGTTGGTTCACTTACCAATGTTGTGTATGGAGATATAGGCTACAATCTAGCTAATCACAAAGAGCTTAGGAAACTATTTCACATTTGTGTATTCTCCCAGATATACGTGACCTGAAACAGAGAAATCATCTGTTCTTTATTCAAAACTCAAGTTTCAAAAAGCAACTACTGTATTAAATATCTAAATGTTGGAGGAAAGATTTGACCAGTCTTTTCGTGTATGTGGCCTTGTGCTTCTTAGAGGTGAAATACATGTTGTCGGACAACTGCCTCTGCCTACACTGTTCTGCATTATATCATATTGGATACATTCGTTGAACTAAACATTTTATCGAAAATATTTTGGTGACAGCTATACACCACAAAATAGATATTTTTCTTAACCAAACGTCGTTTCATGCTGAAAGTAAGCGCTCAATCACAGTGTTTCCAGCTATGTGTAATTCACGCTGTCGGTTTATTTGACATTTCAATGCAATTTCATACACATGTGAATGAAGTAAACAATTTACTAACAATTATTAGGTAACCACCCAGTCACATAACATAAGTTTTGTCTTCCAAAAAAGATAACTATATCCATCTCTTAAGGAAGTATTCAAACTGTTGTCCATGGACTGAAAGGCAAATTTGCAGTCACCGTTCGAAAGAACGACGAACAGATGTAACAACAGTGGATGACACGGATGAGTTTGCACTGGCCATTCGACGACACACATCGTCTGGCGGAGTAGTAGAAAACTGGAATAAATACACATCCGAGCAACGCCGCTTACCCAGGTAGTTGTACTAATACGGGGACATTTCGTTCTACGGCTTTGTTCTCGTCTTGTTGATTGATGAAAGATTTTATTTAATCATTCTTTCAAGTTTAGGTTGAATGCTTACAAACACCAGTGGACATCCTCATTTGCATTACTTGGGAGCATAAGGCAAAATCAAACACTCTTTGTAATTCTTCAATAATTTCTTATAAGAAATTTTCTTATTGTTTCAGATTTGAACAATTAGCTATGCAAAATTCATTTCCATTGCACTTTTATTAAGCAAGCGTGTATGTGTGTACGTGTGTAACTATTTCATTAAACTTTCAAGATTAAATAGCGTTTTCAGTTCGTTTTCTGGGGCATATAGGTTCATATGTTAGTAGTTCTGGGCTTTACTTAACCTCTCATGGGACTAGTTCGGTTTGTTACATACGATACACTTTAAAATGGCAAAGAACTTGGTAGATCAGTGTAATGGAACGAGTATTACTGAAATGAAGTTTTGACCTGAATATCCACAGGAGTAGGACAGGGGTAATGAAGTACAGTCGAATTAAGTCAGGTGAAACTCTGTATACTAAATTAGGTAATTAGGCAAAAATATAGTAGATGAGATCTGCGATTGGTTCAGCAAAGTAAGTGTTGACTGTAGATGAAAAGAGATCGTTTATTTATTCATACAGGGATTGTCTCATAATGATATCGAATCTGTCATTATTTGTCTTCTTCGGCATGACGTCACGTGTGCTGGACTGCTGTTGCAATTGCTCGTCAATGTTTCATAAACTTTTAGTCTTTAGTTACTTATTTTAAAGTTAACTTGTGTTAATATTTGTTGCAAAAGTAACTTATTAGTGGGTTTTCATTAAGTTCAGTCTTTCTTCATGTGTTATTGACTCGAGTGGTCTGTTATTCGTGAGTGTGCTTACGTCGTTCGTCCAAGTCTCACGCCTCAGTAGTGTGTTTACATTTCGCGGAATGCGGTTGCAGCTGTAGCGGTTATAAAGCTAAGTAATGACAAAGTTATTTGTGCACTGTTATACAGTCATTAAATTTAGTAGTTTTCAACGGTGTTTTGTGCTGTTTGTGGCGACATGATTTAATAAACTTATGGAAACATTCGCTCTCTGTGTTTTTTAGAGTTTTCTGTGCGTTGAAGTAGTTTAGAAAATTCGTGTTTTAGTTTCTAACTGACGTTTCTTATTGCTTCTAGTGAAATATTTCAGTAAAATTTTCATTCACTGTTTTTACTTTGTTGAGTGTTCCAGTGACCGCTTAAATTTTTGGCTTTAGCTCACACGTTTTGTGAAGTTTTGTTGGTAGTGGTATTTGTTGTTTGTTGAGTAGCTTAATACAAACTGTTGCTTTATTAGTAGAGAGAGTTTAGAGACCGCTATTGTTAGTTCTATAATTAGTTCTACTGGTGTAACTGAACTTAGGCAACGCAGACGTTTAGTTTTTTTCAGTAACTGTAAAATATTACCATGAGTGAGAAGTGTGGGCTCTGCGTAGGTTTGTGAGTTATGCGTTACAGTGTGGGATTTGTTCAAAGTATTTTCATTGAGGGGAATGCAGTGAGGAAGCCAGTGGACATTCTAGTGAGATACTCTCCTTGGAATGCAGAATCTGTAATAGAAATAAGTCGATACAGGAGCAGGAGCGTAAGATCTGTGCCCTTCAGTGCAGTTACAGCACGCAAAGGAGGAACGAGATACGTTGAGGGGGTTAAGGGTGCTGGGGAATGGGAACTGGTAGTTGACAAGGAGGCAGCTAGGGGGAGACAGTTGCACTTTGCAGACAGTTGCACTTTGCGTATATGCAATACATTTGACGAACTGTCAGAATTGAGTGGAGAGGAGCCTCTTGTAGCTGTAGATGTAGGAAACATGCAGCAGTCCTCAGCAGTTAGGAGGCCTAAGTCAGTTGCAAAGTCCAACAAAAATAAGCAGGTGCTGTGGCTAGGTAGTTCACACGGTAGAGGTGTGGGCCAGCAGTTGCAAGAAGTGTTCAGGAGCGAGTACCGGATCACCAGCATTGTGAAGCCTAGTGCAGGGTTGGCTCAGGTGACTGACAACACAGGAGAGTTATGAAGGAATTTTACCAAGGAGGATCAGATAGATATAGTGTGGGGGGGGGAGCAGGGAATAGTCTTAATGGGGATGGGGAGAGTGATGTAGGTGGTGACCTGGTAAAGATAGCTACCCAAACAGGTGGCACTAATGTGAATTTCCTGCAACTATTTCAGCGTCATGATTGGCCTTATCCTAATGCGGCTGTTAGGCGCATGAACATGGGGCTGGAGAAGACACTGATAGCGGCATGGTTCACATTTCAGTGGTGCCAGTTGAGTATATCAGTAGATGGGGTTTCACTAGGCATTGCCTGCACCGCAATAGGTATGGGAATGGGAGGCTGGCAAAGCCAGTAGGTGAAAGTTAGTGGGAGGGGGGGTGGTATCATTCATGGAAAAAATTCTGTACTAGCTGCACCTGTTTTAGAGTGAAGTCAGCTGATAGGTATACCTACTTAAAGGAAGTCCGTCTAACTAAGGAATCACCTTCAGAGGACGTCACGTTTCCAAGTAGAGAAGGAATTAGCATATTTCATCAAAATATGAGGTTTTAGAGATAAAGTTAGTGAACTGCTTATAGATATTGACTCTGAAATTATTGACATATCGGTGCATAATTTGGCAATTGAGAGGCGTCCTATTCCAGAATACATATTAGCTGCCTGTTTTTCAAGGAGTTCCTTGTGGATTAGTGGAGTGGCCATGTACGTAAAAACAACATTCCATTTGAGTCCATAGGAGTATCACGGCACTCCACTGAACAGGTATTTGAATGTTGTGCAGGGGCAGTTGAATTTAATGAAACTAAACTTCTAGTTCTTGTTGTTTATAGGGCCCTTAACTCTGAATTCAGAATATTTCTGCTCAAGTTAGAGAGTTATAGGAAATACCAAAAATTAGTTATATGTGGTCACTTCAATATCAATTTTGTATATGATGGTGCAAGAAAATGAATGTTGGTAGATCTGTTAGGCGCGTGAACATTCATATGACCTGATGCAGATTGTGTTTTTTCCAACTGGGGTGCAGGGGAACAGTAGCCCAGCCATAGACAGTATTTTTATTCATTCTTCATTACTAGGTAGGCATTATTTTAGTAAAAGGGTTAATAGCCTCTCACACCATAATGCACAAATTTTAACACTATAAGGCTTTTGTACTCAAATGTCACACATAATTACAAACGATGTAGGAAAGTTAATCCAATTGTAATAGTTTTATTAGAGCTCATCAAGGAACAAGAGTGCCAGGATGTTTATAGTGCCAATAACATAGATGACAAATATGCTTTCCTTAACACATTTCTCATGCTCTTGAGAGTTGATTTGCATTAGAACGTTATAAACAGGATAGTAGCACTAAAAGGCAGCCTGGGTGGCTGACCAGTGGGATAAGGATATCATATAGAACAAAGTGGGAATCATATAAAAATGTTAGAAGTAGTCACAATCAAGCTACAGCACCTTACAGTATTGTAAGGTGCTTAAAATGTTATTAGGAAGGCAAAGAGAATGTGGTCCACAAATAGAATAGCAAATTCACAGGATAATATCAAAACCATATGGTCACTTGTGAAGGAAGTGTCTGGACAAAAGCACAAGGTCGACGATATAAAGTCAGTTCGTAGTAAAAATATTTCTGTTACTGATAAATCAGATATATTTACAGTATTTAACAATAATTTTCTGAGCATTGCTGGTGAATTAAATAAATAAGTTACTACAGGCAATCATACAACTCTCTTGGCAGATGGCTTTCTGAGATTGATGTCTGAAATACTCCTCTGTGATACAGACAAGGGGGAGATTGAGTCAGTAATTAAATCACTGAAGACTAAGGATGCCCATGGATATGATGGAATGCCAATCAGAATGTCTGAGTGGGGTATGGTCAAATGGGAGTGCCCCAGGGATCAGTGTTGGGGCCACTTCTGTTCCTCATTTATGTGAATGATATGCCCTCTAGTATTACAGTTGACTCTAAAATATTTCTGTTTGCTGGTGACACTAGTAAAAGATGTGCTGTGCAACTCTGGCTCGGTTTCAAATAGTGCAGTTCATGACATGTTGAAAATAAACCAACGCTAAATCACACTAAGACTCAGTTTCTACAGTTTATAGCACACTATTCAACAAAACCCGACGTTTTCATTTCACAGAATGGGCATATGATTAGTGAAACTGGATCAAATTTCTAGTTGTTCAGAAAGTAATCTGTAGTGGAAGGCCCACGTTCTGGATCTTGTTCAGAGACTTAATGCTGCCATTTTTACTATTCGAACGGTATCTGAAGTAAGTGATCGTCCGACACGAAAATTAGTCTACTTTGCTTATTTTCATTCGCTTATGTCGAATAGTTTTATATTTTGGGGTAACTCGTCCCATTCTAAAACGATATTTTTGTCTCAGAAACGGACGGTTCGGGCAATAAGTGATGCAAGTTCGCGAACATTTTGTCGATCCCTGTTCACTAGTCTGGGTATTTTGACATTGCTCGCTATATATATATTCTTTAATGCCATTTCTTGCTAACAAAAACAGCTTATTCTCAAGAATAGGCAGCTTTCGCTCAGTTTGGATCGGACTACCTTAACTCTTGTGCAGAAAGGTGTGCAGTATACTGCTGCATCCATTTTCAATAAACTACTACAAGAATTCAAAAATTTTAGCAGTTATCCAAAAGTTTTCAGATCTAAACTGATAATTTTTGTTATTAGTCACTCCTATTATGTTGAGTTCCTTAAAAAATTAAGCTGATTATTATGTTAATTTTTGAGTGCATTCACTGAAACTTATGGCTTGATTTATTTGGGATTCATAAGTATTTTATTTTTATCTGTTATTACTATATGTTATTACTTTTATGTCGTAATTTCATGCACTGACATGTACTATGACCTTGGAGATTCGCTCCTCACTTTGGTCCTACGGAACTTGACATGTAAATAAATAAATACAATAAAAATAGCCCACAAATACACACACAAAGAACATATAAGGGTGTTTATATGAGAATATGATAGGTGATCGGCCGTCCCATCACTTCCCTCAAATAATCTGGAAAAATTACGCAAAATATTGTTCAGGGTGGCTGGACATAGCGAACTCAATCCTCCCATTTCTGAGGTCAGTGTTTTAACAACAGCAGTGCCTTAATCGACTGCTTACTGTTGTAATCGTACATTATTGTTGGGATTACATACAATTTTTACAATATTACTCGTAATATAAAACACAGTTCTGCACTGCATCACTGCGTATACTACGAATACCCGCTGATTACTCCAGAACGACGAACAAGCTGCTGTCCCCCTTAAACTCCCTTCAGTATGTTAGGGTAGCTGACTCAAGGACCGCAAAGATGATACAATGCCTCACGCATTTTTCCATGTTCTCTCTTCAGTTTGCCTGGAAAACTGAATCAGCGTCTCGTATGACAAGTGATCTCTGGAAAATAAGAATTTTATATTACGCTTTACAGATTTTGGACCATTTTCTTGTAAAAACCCTGCATTAGGGTGGTATATTGTTTAAGGTGACTGTTCTGCTTAGTATTGTATTATTGCAAAGAATTCCTAGCATGCGATGCTTTGTGAAAGCTATGTCGTATCATGGGTAACTTTATGACCCATGTAATTAATAAACGAACGTAATGTGATTACAGCATGAGAAATGAACATTATTTGAGCAGTTCACATTTACGTAAACAGTACAATGGAAATTAGCAGGCATACACAAAAACTTCAATTCAAATCAAAACGAAGATTTATCTTCAAAATTCCAGAAATAATGACCGTGTTTTAGCAACTCAACTTGTAGCCAGTCATCGTGTAATGGAGATGCAAACCCAGATTTCTGATTATAGCCGTCAAGTGTTAAACACTGAATTTATACGCTACTGTAGAAGCACAGAAAGCGTCTCTGCAGTTTATACCGACGTCCACTCACCTCATTTTCTGCAAATGCATGCTTAGAACGGGGTACGTAATGTTCAGATTACATGATGCTACCTTTGACGTGAAAGTATAAAGTGATAATCATTGAATTTATCAACCAATATAGCCAAAAGATACACGTATATTACTTGTGCGGTCATATAATGGCAGCAAAGTACCAATCTTCTTAAAGCAGTTAAGCAATAAATAAATGACCAGAGAAAGCAATATAAATAGAGAATGTTTATGTACAACTGCATATAAATGAACTATTAGACCAACTGAAGAGGTCCACAATCAACGCATTTCCTCACACGATATAAAGCTTTTAAAAAGCTAAACTGAAGGGAAGAGTGAATGAAATGACTGTAATACAATGATTTCTCAACATAACATACCCTGCACCACCCTTACAAGCTTTTCAGACTGTTTATGACCATCCTGTACGTGTTTCCCTCTCACTGTCTCCTTTTCTTCCGTTGATTTTCAATATATCCCCTTCCCATTGTCTTCTCTCACACTGCACCTCTCCTTTAGTCTTTCCCACTCTTTCCTTCGCACTTCCCCAGTCTCCACCACACTGTGGCAACACAAAAATTCTGGAACGTCGAACTTTCTCCCTTATATTATTATTATTATTAAGCATTACAATCCATGAAGGCTTTTTGCTGCAGAATGGACAATGTTGAACCACTTTGCTCTGTCTTTACAAGTAATTTGCCACTGTCTGTCATGTCCTAGTTTTCTGAGATCGTCTTGAATATTGTCCAAGTATCTCATGCGTGGGCGTCCAAGAGGTCGTCTTCCGGTGGGAATCTCTTCAGTCACTTTCTTGATGGTCCTGTTTGGTGGTGCTCTGATGACATGCCCTATCCATTTCAGTCTTTTGGCTTTAATTTTGGCCACTATATCGGAGTCTTTATATAATTTGTAAATTTCATTGTTATTTAGCAATCTCCATTCATCACTGATCCTATCTCTTATGGGTCCAAATATTTTTCTCAAAATTTTTCGTTCAAATACTCTTAATCTGTTTTCCTCTTTTTTTGTGAGAGTCCAGGTTTCAGATCCATAGGTGAGTACTGGTATAATCAATGATTTGTATACTTGTAGTTTGGTGTTCCTAGATATTAACTTACTTTTGAAAACTGTCAAGAGACTATAGTAGCATTTATTAGCCTTCTGAATTCGTGATTCTATTTCAATTTTTATGGAGTTGTCAGAGGTTACTATTGTACCAAGGTAATTAAATTCATTTGTCTTTGTGAAAGCTGTGTTATTAATTTGCAGTACATTATTATTTGATGGATAGCGGGATAAGATAAAGTACATTGTTTTGTCTGTATTCAGCTGGAGGCCTGTGCCATTTGTGGCTTTAATTAATTGTGCTGTAAGAAGCTTCAAATCATTCTCACTGTCAGATAATAATGCAATGTCATCGGCGTATGCTACAATGTTAATTTTGCTTTCCAGTTGTGCTCCAATTTGTAGTAGCTTTACTTTTTGGATTATATAGTTGTTAGAAAATTCTCGAAATTTTTCCCAGATGTTCTTAAGGTGATGCATTCGGGGAGCCCTGAAACATTTTTCGATGTCATTATCCGTTACAGAGTGCCAGAGGTTTAAAACTACCGTATTTATGCGTGTAAAATATACACTTATTATCTAGTCTGAGGCACAAATGTTGTGTTAACTGAGGTAGTGGACACATGACACGGTTTCTAGGGTCATCGCAAGGGTCTGAGGTCACAAAATATGAGTATTGTCAGCATTCCTTACCAAAAGTTTATGACGGGCTGGCCCTATATAATGTGCACTTCAGACCTATAAAAAGCTGCTGCAGTGCGAATAATGGCCTAAAAAGAATCTTACCATGCCTAAAAAGAACTTAAAATGACTGCCAGATATTATTTAAAACTAGAAATACTGAAAATTCAGTATTCAATATATCCCCTTCCCATTGTCTTCTCTCACACTGCACCTCTCCTTTTGTCTTTCCCAATCTTTCTTTCGCACTTCCCCAGTCTCCACCACTCCCTTATAGCCAATCTAAAATGTGGCTTCACTACATCTTAAAGTTTTACGGGCTGTAAGGGTCCAGACACCCTCTCTCCCTTTCCTCCCCCCCACCCCTCACACACACACACACACACACACACACACACACACACACAGACACGCGCGCGCGCGCGCGCGCGCGCGCGCGCACACCTATATATCGTCTCCTCTCTCTTTCACTGCCACTGCTCCTATCCCCATCTGTCTGTTTTTCTATTATATTGCCACTGCGCTTATCTCTCACTTACCATCAATATCTGCGCTCTCTTTGGCTCCTATTGCTATTGTCTTCATCCTGCTTTCTTTCTCTTTCACTGCCGCTTTCTCTCTACTACCGTCTCCTCTCTCTTTCTCCTCCACAAGCATTGCGCGCTCTGTTTTCCACCGTCACTATCTCATATAATGGCAGCAAAGTACCAATCTTCTTAAAGCAGTTAAGCAATAAATAAATGACCAGAGAAAGCAAAATAAATAGAGAATCCATCACCCTTACAAGCTTTTCAGACTGTTTGTGACCATCCTGCACGTGTCTCCCTCTCACTGTCTCCTTTTTCTTCCGTTAATTTTCAATATATCCCCTTCCCATTGTCTTCTCTCACACTGCACCTCTCCTTTTGTCTTTCCCAATCTTTCTTTCGCACTTCCCCAGTCTCCACCACTCTCTTTCTGCACAAATACCGCGAATATGTTCGCATGCCAAATTTTTTGGTGAGAAAGACCAAAAGAGGATTGAGGCAGCTGGTTCCCCACTTTTCTGTCAAGTTCTTATGAAGAGGAGCATATTCGTCTTTCTTATGCTCCGACAGCAGTACTTTTCTGCTGGCTCGCCTCCTTTAGCTGCTGCAACAGGATGTACTGCATGTATAAAACGAATAATGTTGGTCAGCCAAATTTTGACAGTTTACATTTTTGACGCATCTATATACTTCAACATAACAAGAAGTAAGTACGCGCAAAGGTTAACATAAAACCGTTTTCTTTACTTTTATTTCGATGCTACTTACATACTTCGACATATTTGTACACTTTGAGACATCTAAACAACAAGTAAGTATGTATAATATGTGGTTAACATAAAACCGTTTGCTTTATATTTTATCTGATACGTCGCCCATCGATAACAGTTCTTCTAAAACGGTTGGCTTATGATTTAAATCTTAAAAGAATAAATCTGTTGTCCTTTACAAGTGTTTTACTGAATTTTCAGTATTTCTAGTTTTAAATAATATCTGGCAGTCATTTTAAGTTCTTTTTAGGCATGGTAAGATTCTTTTTAGGCCATTATTCGCACTGCAGCAGCTTTTTATAGGTCTGAAGTGCACATTATATAGGGCCAGCCCGTCATAAACTTTTGGTAAGGAATGCTGACAATACTCATATTTTGTGACCTCAGACCCTTGCGATGACCCTAGAAACCGTGTCATGTGTCCACTACCTCAGTTAACACAACATTTGTGCCTCAGACTAGATAATAAGTGTATATTTTACACGCATAAATACGGTAGTTTTAAACCTCTGGCACTCTGTAACGGATAATGACATCGAAAAATGTTTCAGGGCTCCCCGAATGCATCACCTTAAGAACATCTGGGAAAAATTTCGAGAATTTTCCGTGAACAGATATTATAGAAGTGGCCATCAGCACTATTGGTTCCTTTGTCACCTAAAAAAATAATAATTTTTCGGGCGTACCTTGAAAACGGATATGGATTTTAGGAAACGGGAAAATGTCTCTTGAACGTCTAAAGAACGTACAGTTGAAATTGGATCCATTCGTTGTGATTAGCTATTTAAATAACTGCGGCCCCTGTGCAATAACAGCTAAAAACCGGGTTTTGCTGTTTTCTTGAGAATGGTAACTTTGAATCTCTGGGTCTAGGTAACGGATGATGAAATCGAATGAACATAAGCATTAGGTAAAAATTTCTAACAACTATCATGAATAGAAATTGTAGAACTGGCCATTCCAACAACTGGTACTTTTCGAACCCAAAAATCATGATTTTCCGGTTTTTTTTTTCGGAAACAAATTGTGCTTTTATAAGCCACCCATGCACCATCAACACCTACTGCAAAAGAACCAACCGACTTGTTCAATCTGCCTGAGCTGGAGGAGTCTGTAAAGCTTAAATTTTGAGCCTGTGCTATAGGTTACCTACAGTATGTCCATTCTTCGGATAGGTACACAAATACTTGACCCCCTCACTTCTGTCATTGGTAGAACCTGAGATATGACTCCCTGAAAAATAGCATTTTCAGCTCGGTTTTTTTGGAGCTTACTGGAGCTATTTAGCATTTGATGCTCGTAGACAGTTAGAGGTTCTTTAACAATTAAATTGTAAACAACCAGTTAAACAAACAAAAGGATATTATGAAAGTTTTCCAACCAAATTGATTTAAGGCCAGTCTGCTATAGTTCATCCAGGGATCCGGCGGAAGCACCTAAGGGGCAGTTTTGAACGACACGTGGCACCTCCTGTACCACCTCTCTGCAGTCACAGCTTGAAGAGTCTCGTCGTCCCCAGCTGTGGAGAGAAACAGCTGTTCTGTGCCCCACATCCCACACAAAAAGTGTAGCTGGGGCGAAGAGGTCCTCTCTGATATCCAGGCAGTAATTGGACTTTAGGTTTCCTGATGAAATTTCAGCCGGATTGTAGAACCTTGCTGAATGACAGCCTGTATGGGAAGAGACTCATATTTCTGTAATCTGGTCCATAACCGAGCGATAGTTGTGTGTGTCATTATATGAGGTAACGTGATGTTGCTGAGGACCGGAAGCCGTTGAACAGGCTCAGGCAGAAGCGTACTGTATACAACGCTCATGTCCTGTCGAAGCCGATCACGCACTAACTGAACAGCGCTCAGGTGATGAATAAATCAAGGCTAGGGCTTTCGTACCCACTTTGTGTCGGCTCCTCAAGAAGTTCCAGATACTTTTTGCAATAAATTGTAGCGGTTCTTCACTTTCGCAGCTGCTTTCTGAAAATAGTGCCATTATGTTAAATGTTAACACATTTCCCATGGAACCGGCATCATTTGTAATGAAAGTGCAGTCCATGTGCGGGTTGCAGTTTGATCTAACTGTATCGGAAAATATCACAAGGTTCTGTACATTGTAATAACCCCGTATGTTCACTCCAGTATCTGCCCCAGTACAGTGAAAGGTGATCCGTAGGATCTCCATCAGCTGATATTGCCTGAAATGGATTGACATTAAATGTGACTTGGATATTTAAGCTCAGGCAAAACTATAAGGGTAGTCAGATGAAAACGAGATAGATGGCAAAAAGTAAGAAAATTATTTATTATTTAGAAAATAATCACTTTTACTGTTAGTACTTTAATCCCACTGGGAGAATAGACGGTTACTGCCTTCATGGGAAATGTTGGTTGGGCCCACTTGTTGCCAAGGTTGTTTAGACTAGGCTGCAGAAATTTCGCTGAGAAGCGCTTGCACCTCCTCCGTACAGTTCCGATCTCTCCCCAAGAGATTTACATACTTCTGGAGCCCTCGTGGCCATAGATTTGCTTTGGACAAGGAGCTGCATGCCTTGGTGTAAATCATGTTTCCGTGGGCTACCGCAAACATTTTTCCACGGAGACATTGACTGTTTTGTCTGACAGCGGGATAAATGTATTAAGTTATGACGATTTAATAATAAACAATTTCCTTACTTTTTTACACCTTTCTGTTTTCATTCGATTGGTCGTTACATTTCAGTGACATAGATGAGGTTTGAAAACGGATGGCATTTATTTTACTGACAAAGTTAACGTTGGTTAAAATAAACGGTTACAAAGTCATGTGCTTACATCGACGGGTGATTTACAAATCCGCACAGCAAAACTAATCAACAGATTGAATTAATAAGCTTTTCATAGACCCGTGGAAATAGAAACTTTCGTAGCCTGTAAATAATCTTCACTGCCAGCACACCCGTGGTACTAAATATATTTCTAGCTATTAGTGTCCAAATATGACGTTAAACGGCTTAGCCTGCCAATTCTCAACTTTACTGGCAGGTAGCAAAGTTAAATGGATAATGCGAAAATTACGGCCCTAGGCACGGCTATTAAAGCGGAGAATATTTAGAAAAGTTATCTCACTCTGACTACCACGACCTGACCGGAGAAACTGTGATTAAACTGAATATTCGCAGTTATTCATAAACACATTGACATCAACGTGTTGATAAACAGTCAAAACTTGAGATAATTAGCTCTATCCAAATTTACATAAAGATTACATGGAAAACAGTGTCACTCCTTCATTAGTTATTAGACCCACTTCTCGGACTTCTAAGAAATTACTCACTCCCGATGTTCAGTGATAACTGACAACTATTAAATCCCGAAATACTTGATCGGAACAGTGATAAGTAGTTGATGATTAAAAACGCCAAAAACTACATATTCATTACCAGAGCAAAGGAGATGAGGCAGGCGACCATCCTGGTTTCCACAAATGTGAAATCACTTCAACTACTCTGCCGGTGGTGCCAGTTACGCTCACCGTAAGAAGGACTGTGATGAGCCGAGCTGCGCGGTCCAGACGTGCAGAACCCTTTGCGAAGACGGAAGCGTCAGCACCTGAGCACGACTTAAAGAAGCGGCACCCTCTACTGCGCTGCTACGCCAAGTCGATCAGGAAACTTTCGCAACCTGCTCTCAAGTACTTCCTTGATACGGGCACCTTCGCGTCCTACGAACTAGTACTTTTCATGCGGCACTCACTTACGCTCTGCGTATTCCTTGCAGCCAAAACGGTGGCAGTCACCAGTTACAAAATTACCTGCCACAGCAGTCCAGCCACGAGGATTTCCACCAACAGAGAAGCTCGCCAAAAGTATCGTGTCTTTTCTAGTCTCCCATAACGACATGAAACTCTCCCCTGCCACCGAAAGGTATTCATTTCAACGCCGCGACTGGACGTCACACTTCCTTACGCCAACCACACGTTCTACTGCCAATGTCGATACCCTCGCAACAGGATTCGAGAAATTCAGAGCGCATTTGCAGGTTTATTATTCCTACTCACTTGCATCAACTTACATGTTTCTACATATCGAGTAAGCTACCATTCATCACACCAAATAGATGTTCTGTGTAAGTCATCCTGTATCCTTCTACAATCACTCAGTGAGAACATTTTCCCGTACCCAAGAGCGTCATCCCCATCTACATCTACATGATTACTCTGCAATTCACAATCAGACGCCTGGCAGAGGGTTCAACGAGCCACTTCAGGCTGTTTCTGCACCGTTCCACTCACGAAAGACGCGTTGGAAAAATAATTACTTAAATCCTTCTGTGCGAGGTCTGACTTCTTTTATTTTATCATGATGATCATTTCTCACTATGTACGTTGCGCCAAAAGAATATTTTTGAAATCGGAGGACAAAGTTGGTGACTGAAATTTCGCAAGAAGATCCAGCCGCAATGACAAACGCCTTTGTTTCAATCATTGCCATCCCAATTCACATATCATGTTCGTTGCACTCTCTCCCCTATTCGGCGATAATACAAAACGAACTGCCGTCCTTTGAACCTTTTCGATGTCCTCCGCGAATCCTTCACTGCACAGCAGTAATCCATTAAAGGACGGGCAAGCGAGGAGTAAGCAGTCTTTCAGGTAACCCATTGCACTTTCTAAGTGTTCTGTTAATAAATGGTGGGCCTTGCTTATCTTTCCACATAGCATTATTTATGTAATCGTCCAATTTAAGTTACTGGTAATTGTAATCCCTAAGTATTTAGTTGAATATACAGCCTTTAGATATGTGTGATTTATCATGTAACCGAAATGTAGCTGATTTCTTTCAGACTCATGTGGGTGACTTCACATTTTTCGTTGTTTAGAGTCAGTTGCCATTTTCGTTTCATACCGATATCTTGTCTAAATCATTTTTCAATTTATTTTGATCATCTGATGACTTTACAGGATTGTAAATGACAGCACCATATGTCAATAATGTAAGAGGGCTGCTCATATTGTCCCCTGTGTCGTTATATAAATCAGGAACAGAAGTCGGGTTATAACGGTTCCTCGGGGAACGCTAAATACTGTTTCTGTTTTATTCGAAGATTTTCCTTAAATTACTACGAACTGTGACTTTTCTGACTTGAAGTCACGTATTTAGTCGCACAAGCGAGGCGATACTCAACAAGCACGCAATTTGATTGGAAGTCGTTTGTGAGAAATGGTGTTATAAGCTTTGTAGTAATATAAAAATATGGAGTCAATCTGACAGACACACCGATAGCAGTCATGACTTCGTGAGAATAAAGAGCTAATTGTATTTCACAAGAACGATATTTTCTGAATCCGTGCTGACTGTTTGTCAATAAATGTATTTCTTCGAGGTAATTCATAATCTTCGAACACAGTACACGTTCCAAAATGCTACTGTAAATCGACGTTAGTGATACGGGTCTGCAATTCAGCAGATTACTCCCATTTTCTTTCTTGGGCATTGTAGTGACCTGTGCAAGTTTCCAGTCTTTAGGTATGGATCATTCACCAAGCGCACGGTTGTATGTGAGTGCTAAATATGGCCGGCCGAAGTGGCAGTGCGGTTCTAGGTGCTACAGTCTGGAGCCGAGCGACCGCTACGGTCGCAGGTTCGAATCCTGCCTCGGGCATGGATGTGTGTGATGTCCTTAGGTTACAAAATTATTGAGGCTTTCGTGGCCACTTGTTGACAAACTGCCTATTGGCTTCTGTCTCGGGTTCTTCGGCCGACGTTCATCTAATGATTTTTCTGACGTTTCGCCAGCACGAGTGGCTGGCATTGTCAAAGCTTCACCCTCCATTGCCGGTGGTGAACTGGAGCCGAGCTCGCGGGCGCAGACTATGTATACCTGGCGCGCCAACGTCCGAGGGCTTCTCCGCGGTCATTTCCGTTGCGGTTCTCCTCTTGCTACCTGCGACGGTCGTTCGCTGCAGTACGGGAAGCCAGGATCCGTTTACCTTAAGGCTTTCCTCTTTCTTGTTCAAACTGTTCGCGTGTTTTTGTATTTCTACAGCTTCTCTGAACAAGCGCGTGTGATAGTGGTTTTCTACAGCCAGAACTTCCGTGTCAGCGAATTTTATTACGTGGCCTAACAGCAGCGAATGCATTGCCGCGCCGAACTTCTGTGTTACAGGGAGGAAGCCACTGCGGCCGGCCCAGGAGACTACAAGCGAGCCCAGCCGCAGCACCGGACTGACCCAGCTAACGACCACGCAGCACATAGGTAACGCCGCACGATACCTCACGCTAACCACCCCTCACCTTGCATGCTCTGTCGCAGCTAGCAAGCCGCTACTGCCCTTACTACCCGTCCTACTGTCGCAGAGGTTTTTTTCCCTTGGCGCTGACCTTGGCACTTTTTTTCCTCTGCCCTTACAACCGCTACCCTTCAATCGTTTTCGACCACTTCTATCTCCTGATGGACCATGTTAATGAGTAATCTTAACCAGACGCATGGATAACATCACAGCCCGCATCCTGTGACGCCTGATTCAAAAACTAACATGTTTACGGAGGTGACAGTAGAACGTTTGGTTTGGTCACCACGTTGGTGTGGGCGTGGAGGGGCCCCATCCTATAATAAAGAGCTCGGCTCCAGTTCACCACCGGCAATGGAGGGTGAAGCTTTGACAATGCCAGCCACTCGTGCTGGCGAAACGTCAGAAAAATCATTGGATGAACGTCGGCCGAAGAACCCGAGACAGAAGCCAATAGGCAGTTTGTCCTTAGGTTAGTTAGGTTTAATTATTTCTAAGTTCTAGGGGACTGATGACCTCAGCTGTTAAGTCCCATAGTGCTCAGAGCCAAAGGAACATGACTGGTATACTATCTGAACGGGTGGCCTTGCCTTAATTGATTTAAACTGCTTCAGCACACATAGGACATGTGCTTCTAAGAGTCGCAAATAGTCGTAGATTGCTGCTAACCCTATTCGTCAGAGTGTTTATGTAACTGGAGAACCAGAGTGGACCTACCAAACTTTCTTGTGGCACTTCTGATGATTCCTTTGCCTCTGATGAACACTTCCCGTCCAGGACAAAGCACTGAGTTGTGTTACTTAAGTGGTCATCGAGTCACTCACATATCTGACAACATACCCCGCATTGTTGGACCTCAGTAAACAGTCTGCACTGATGTACTGTGTGAAACGCTTTCCGGTAATCTACGAAGCTCCTTGCCTCGGAGGACATCGTGCGGCAAAAGGGCAATCTTAGTTTCACACGAGAAACGTTTTAGAAATGGTTGTGATTTGTGGACAGAAGCTTCCAGTATCAAAGAAGTTGATTGTTGTTGTTGTGGTCTTCAGTCCTGAGACTGGTTTGATGCAGCTCTCCATGCTACTCTATCCTGTGCAAGCTTCTTCATCTCCCAGTACCTACTGCAACCTATATCCTTCTGAATCTGCTTAATGTATTCATCTCTTGGTCTCCCCCTACGATTTTTACCCTCCACGCTGCCCTCCAATACCAAACTGGTGATCCCTTGATGCCTCAGAACATGTCCTACCAACCGATCCCTTCTTCTGGTCAAGTTGTGCCACAAACTTTTCTTCTCCCCAATCCTATTCAATACTTCCTCATTAGTAATGTGATCTACCCATCTAATCTTCAGCATTCTTCTGTAGCACCACATTTCGAAAGCTTCTATTCTCTTCTTGTCCAAACTATTTACCGTCCATGTTTCACTTCCATACATGGCTACACTCCATACAAATACTTTCAGAAATGACTTCCTGACACTTAAATCTATACTCGATGTTAACAAATTTCTATTCTTCAGAAACGCTTTCCTTGCCATTGCCAGTCTACATATTATATCCTCTCTACTTCGACCATCATCAGTTATTTTGCTCCCCAAATAGCAAAACTCCTTTACTACTTTAAGTGTCTCATTTCCTAACCTAATTCCCTCAGCATCACCCGACTTAATTCGACTACATTCCATTATCCTCGTTTTGCTTTTGTTGATGTTCATCTTATATCCTCCTTTCAAGACACTGTCCATTCCGTTCAACTGCACTTCCAGGTCCTTTGCTGGCTCTGACAGAATTACAATGTCATCGGCAAACCTCAAGGTTTTTATTTCTTCTCCATGGATTTTAATACCTACTCCGAATTTCTCTTTTGTTTCCTTTACTGCTTGCTCGATATACAGGTTGAATAACATCGGGGAGAGGCTACAACCCTGTCTTACTCCCTTCACAACCACTGTTTCCCTTTCATGTCCCTCGACTCTTATAACTGCCATCTGGTTTCTGTACAAATTGTAAATAGCCTTTCGCTCTCTGTATTTTACCCCTGCCACCTTTAGAATTTGAAAGAGAGTATTCCAGTCAACATTGTCAAAAGCTTTCTCTAAGTCTACGTATGCTAGAAATGTAGGTTTGCCTTTCCTTAATCTTTCTTCTAAGATAAGTCGTAAGGTCAGTATTGCCTCACGTGTTCCAACATTTCTACGGAATCCAAACTGATCTTCCCCGAGGTCGGCTTCTACCAGTTTTTCCATTCGTCTGTAAAGAATTCGTGTTAGTATTTTGCAGCTGTGACTTATTAAACTGATTGTTCAGTAATTTTCACATCTGTCAACACCTGCTTTCTTTGGGATTGGAATTATTATATTCTTCTTGAAGTCTGTTTCATACATCTTGCTCACCAGATGGTAGAGTTTTGTCAGGAATGGCTCTCCCAAGGACGTCAGTAGTTCCAATGGAATGTTGTCTACTCCGGGGGCCTTGTTTCGACTCAGGTCTTTCAGTGCTCTGTCAAACTCTTCACGCAGTATCGTATCTCCCATTTCATCTTCATCTACATCCTCTTCCATTTCCATAATATTGTCCTCAAGTACATCGCCCTTGTATAGACCCTCTATATACTCCTTCCACCTTTCTGCTTTCCCTTCTTTGCTTAGAACTGGGTTTCCATCTGAGCTCTTGATGTTCATACAAGTGGTTCTCTTATCTCCAAAGGTCTCTTAAATTTTCCTGTAGGCAGTATTTATCTTACCCCTAGTGAAATAAGCCTCTACATCCTTACATTTGTCCTCTAGCCATCCCTGCTTAGCCATTTTGCACTTCCTGTCGATCTCATTTTTGAGACGTTTGTATTCCTTTTTGCCTGCTTCATTAACTGCATTTTTATATTTTCTCCTTTCATCAATTAAATTCAATATTTCTTCTGTTACCCAAGGATTTCTAAGAGCCCTGGTCTTTTTACCTACTTGATCCTCTGCTGCCTTCACTACTTCATCCCTCAAAACTACCCATTCTTCTTCTACTGTATTTCTTTCCCCCATTCCTGTCAATTGTTCCCTTATGCTCTCCCTAAAACTCTGTACAACCTCTGGTTCTTTCAGTTTATCCAGGTCCCATCTCCTTAAATTCCCACCTTTTTGCAGTTTCTTCAGTTTTAATCTACAGGTCATAACCAATAGATTGTGGTCAGAATCCACATCTACCCCTGGAAACGTCTTACAATTTAAAACCTGGTTCCTAAATCTCTGTCTTACCATTATATAATCTATCTGATACCTTCTAGTATCTCCAGGGTTCTTCCATGTATACAACCTTCTATCATGATTCTTAAACCAAGTGTTAGCTATAATTAAGTTGTGCTCTGTGCAAAATTCTACCAGGCGGCTTCCTCTTTCATTTCTTAGCCCCAATCCATATTCACCTACTACGTTTCCTTCTCTCCCTTTTCCTACACTGGAATTCCAGTCACCCATGACTATTAAATTTTCGTCTCCCTTCACTATCTGAATAATTTCTGTTATATCATCATACATTTCTTCAATTTCTTCGTCATCTGCAGAGCTAGTTGGCATATAAACTTGTACTACTGTAGTAGGCGTGGGCTTCGTGTCTATCTTGGCCACAATAATGCGTTCACTATGCTGTTTGTAGTAGCTTACCCGCTTTCCTATTTTCCTATTCATTATTAAACCTACTCCTGCAGTGCCCCTATTTGACTTTGTGTTTATAACCCTGTAGTCACCTGACCAGAAGTCTTGTTCCTCCTGCCACCGAACTTCACTAATTCCCACTATATCTAACTTTAACCTATCCATTTCCCTTTTTAAATTTTCTAACCTACCTGCCCGATTAAGGGATCTGACATTACACGCTCCGATCCGTAGGACGCCAGTTTTCTTTCTCCTGATAACGACATCCTCTTGAGTAGTCCCCGCCCGGAGATCCGAATGGGGGACTATTTTACCTCCGGAATATTTTACCCAAGAGGACGCCATCATCATTTAATCATACAGTAAAGCTGCATGCCCTCGGGAAAGATTACGGCCGTAGTTTCCCCTTGCTTTCAGCCGTTCGCAGTACCAGCACAGCAATGCCGTTTTGGTTATTGTTACAAGGCCAGATCAGTCAATCATCCAGACTGTTGCCCTTGCAACTACTGAAAAGGCTGCTGCCCCTCTTCAGGAACCACACGTTTGTCTGGCCTCTCAACAGATACCCCTCCGTTGTGGCTGTACCTATGGTACGGCCATCTGTATCGCTGAGGCACGCAAGCCTCCCCACCAACTGCAAGGTCCATGGTTCATGGGGGGGGGGGGGGGGGGAGAAGTTGATAATAAAGTAATAATTTCTCCGAGAGTCAGAAATGTTCTGCTCTCCACGGTGATAACAAGGTACTTTGTATTACGTTTGCGTCGTAATACACGTATCTGTGTACTCTGCGAACCAGTACGAAGTGCATGGCAGCGGTTACGTCGCACTGTACCAGTTATAAGGGCCTTTTTCCGTTTCATTCAGGTATGGCACACGGGAAAAATGATTGTTTAATGCCTCCGTGCTTGCTGTAATTAATCTAATGTTATCCTACTATCCCTATGGGAGATATGTGTAGGGGCTGTACCCTATTATACTGCTAAAGTCACCATTTAAAGCCAGTTTTTGAAATCCTATCAGTAAACTTTCTTGAGATACTTTACGTCTATCTTCAAGAGCCTGCCAGTTCGGTTCTTTCAATATCTCAGTGACACTCTTCCGCGGTTCAAACAAACCTGTGACCATTCGTGCTGCTTCTATGTACTCTTTCAGTATCCCCTGCGTGTTGTTTCGGTACGGGTCCCATACACTCCGTTATAGACTGATTACATTTCGCTAGCACTCCACCAATAAAAGGAAATCTGCCACTTGCATTATTCACGACTGAGCCTATGTAATCGTTCCATTTATTATCGCTCCCAAGTGTTGCTCCCAAGTGTATGCATGAGTTTACAGATTTCAGCTGATACTAGTATTATATTCATAGAATACTAAGAGTTTTCATTTTGTGAAGTGAGCAATTTTATATTTTTGAACACTTAAAGCAAGCCAATCTAGCTCACTAAATCGAAAATTGGGTAGAAAGTGTGAAAGAAACTCCATCCGACCTGAAGCTTTGTTCAGTTTTAACAATTTCAGTTGTATCTGAAAGCGACTGACTAATATCTAGTTCATTTATGTATCTTGAGATATGAAAATTAATTGGGGCAATTCTCCTCGGTTTATCTTTGTAAAGGAACATTTGAAAACGTAGTCAAATATTTTTCTTTTTACTCTGCTACTCTGTGTTAGTTCCTGTCTTGCCCGTGAGTAACTGGACACTAACTGTGGTACCACTAACAGCCTCTACACATGATCAGAATTTCTTTGATCTTTGGGAAAGATTATTTGACAGTATTCTTCTACGCTAATTATTGACCCCCAGGAGGTGGCGACCACGGGGCCCCGAGCTAGTGCAGTTCTCCTTCCTTTCCGGGCTGCCCTACCACCCTTACCCATCCCTCCTCGTCCCCAATCTCCCCCCCCCCCTTACCTCCCGTTCACACTCCCTCTTCTTGGGAGGAATGTATTGAGCCTTCGTCCGGAGATGGACGTTTGAAAACTCCAGGATCCTGTTTCCTTTGTTTTTCTCCATCCTCATGCTTTCTTCCTCTACTGGTCCTTCCCTACGTTCACTCTTCTCCTTGCTTTCATGCCCTTACTTCTATCTCTGCCTCATTCTCCTTGCCCTATTCTTCTTGTCTTCTTTTCCGTGTCTTATTCTCCGCTTCGGCGTTTGAGATTCTTTCTTCTATCCCTCTATCCCTCTCTCTCTTTCCTCTCTTCTTTCCTCCCTGTGCGTGTCTGAAGGCCGACCCACGCGTTCGCATCCGTAGCCGGTGACGGGGTAACGCGTAATTCCCTGCCCTGGGTAGACAAGTAAGGCACGTACGTATCCCCAGGTAAAGGCCAGGCCCAGGAAGGAGTGATTGCCTGAGCTGTTACCTTCCGAACGTGCGGATTGGTCCCTCCATCCGTTTCTCGGCAGGTGTGACCTGAGGTGTGAACGATCACCTAAGGCGGGAGTGCCCTCTGAGAGGGCCCCCACAAAGAAGAAGCACGCCATCGGAGACGCTGGCAATCCTGGGGGATTCATCTGCAATGGATTTCTCTTCTTCTTCCCTGTCTTCCGCTCAAAAAATTCTACCACCAGCACCGAAGTTTCTTGTTGTCACAAGATCTGATGGTCACAATTTCTCAACATTCAACCCTTTCACCATTCAGAAGGGTGCAGATGCGACTGCACGATGAGTGAAATCTTGTACTCGGTTGCGCAACGGTACCTTGCTGTTGGAGACAGAGAGCGCCTTCCAGGCGCAAAAATTACTTCGAGCCACTCTCTTACACACATTCCCTGTATAGGTGGACGCCCACCGCTCCCTGAACTCGTCGCGTGGCGTGGTGTATACCAGGGCACTCGACGGACTAACTGATGAGGAGATTCTGTCTTTCCTCTCTGCTCAGGGAGTGACGGCCGTCCATCGGGTCATGAAAAGGATCGACAAGGACCTCATACCGACCCGAACCATATTCCTGACATTCGACAATGTGCAATTGCCTTCACGAATTAAAGCGGGTTATGAGATGATTTATGTTCGGCCGTGTGTACCCAGCCCTACAAGGTGTTACCAATTTCAGCGGTTTAACCATAAACGACAGTCATGTTCAAGCGCAGCTAAATGCGTTACCTGTGGCAGGGTGACTGTCCACTTCCGTCCCCTCGTTGCACCAATTGTATGGGCGACCATGTTGCCTCCTCTCGCGACTGCCCCGTCTACAAAGATGAGCAAAGTATACAGGAAATTCGAGTGAAAGATAAGGTGTCGACCTCGGCTGCTCACAAGTTATTCAATAGCAGAAAGCCCACTGTGCTTCCGGCAGGTCAATACAGTGCCGTTCTCGCCTCTCCTCGGCCTACCAGGGAGGTAGCTACACAGGCATGCGATCTAACATTTAGCGATTCGGTCGTCAGATCGGCCAGTGCTAAGATCGCCCGATCAACGTCTCCTCTTCCTCCCACCAACCCTAAGGCTCAAACATCATCATCTGCTACTGCTAAGACGAAATCCCTAAATCAGATGCTCGGATCTTCAAAAAAGAACCGACACGCGAAGATTTCTTGCGTACACAAACTTCACAGCCATCACTTGTTCTTTCGACAAAACGTAATTCTTCAAAGAAGGCTCATAGAAAAGAGTTCTCCATCTCTGCCGAGGCGCGTTTCATCCACTGCGCCACCAAGCGGTTGCCGTCCCCGGCCATCTTCAGTGTCGCCAGGCCGCACCGCTGGTAGTCGATCAGCTGGCCTTTCACCGGCGGAGGAAGCTGCCCCTCCTGACCAGCTCAGGAAGGTGGCAGACGCAACTGTTCAGTTGATGGACTACGACTCACCACCTATCGACTGCTGCAACAATGCTCCCTCGAAGCCAGGCCCTCAGCGGCCATCGAGGTAACCCTTTCTTGTTTCTTCTTTTTCTTTTCGTTTTCATAATGGCACTTCTTCAATGGAATATTCGCGGCATTCGTTCCAACCGAGAGGAACTAAAATTGCTCCTTTGGATGCACTGCCCGCTTGTCGTAGGTATCCAAGAAACGATCGTATTGATCTGGCATACTACGAGTATACCTCCGTGCGTTTTGACCTACCCCTGTGGCAGGCGTTCCGTCTAATGGAGGGGTCACGTTGCTGGTTCGGGATGATGTCTACTATGATCCAACGACATTGCACACAGATCTGCAGGCAGTTGCCTTCCGAATTACTCTCCCCACTTTCACATTTTCCATTTGTACTGTTTACACTCCATCATCGTCTTCCTTTACTAGGGCAGACATGCTACAACTGATTCCCCAGCTTCCTACACACCACTTTTGTTGATTGGAGACTTTAATGCCCACCATCCCCTTTGGGACTCTCCAGCATCCTGCCCAAGATGCTCCCTCTTGGCAGACCTTTTCAACCACCTCAATCTAGTCTGCTTATATACCGGTGCACCTACCTTCCTTTCGGACGCAACGCATACCTATTCCCACTTGGACCTCTCAATATCCACTATCCAACTTGCACGTCGATTCGAGTGGTATGCTCTGTCTGACACATACTCCAGCAACCATTTCCTCTGCATAATCCATCTCCTGCAAGCCAACCCCTCACGTTCCACTAGCTGGAACATTTGCAAAGCCGACTGGGGCTTTTAACCTCCCTGGCGACCTTCCATGATCAAAACTTCTCCAGCTGCGATAGGCAGGTCGCATACCTCACGGACGTTTTTCTCACTGCTGCTGAATATTCCATCCCTCGTACTTCCTCTTCTCCACGTCGAGTCCCAGTCCCCTGGTGGACTACAACATGCAGCGACGCTATTCGTGCTCGGCGACGTGATTTACGCACCTTCCAACGCCACCCTGCGATGGCGAACTGTATCAGTTACAAACGACTCCGTTCCCAATGTCGTCGTGTTATCAAAGAAATCAGAAAGGCTTGCTGGGTGGCTTTCACCAGCTCATTCAACAGTTTTACTCCTTCGGTTGTCTGGGGTGGCCTGCGCCGGCGGAGGTTTCGAGCTCTGCCCATTACCACCCTGCCTTCCTCCCCCGAAAACAAGCAGAGGAGGCACGGCAACCTTCTTTCCAGTCTTTGAATCGTGAAAGTTACAATGCCACCTTCACCATGCGGGAACTCGAAAGTGCACTCCCCCGGTCCCATTCCCCCGCTTCGAGGCCCGATGGTATCCATATTCAGATGCTGAAGAACCTTTCTCCTGCAGATAAAGGCTTTCTTCTTCGCGCCTATAATCGCATCTGGACTGAAGGTCATGTTCCCACACGCTGGCGTGAAGCAACTTTTGTTCCCATACCCAAACCAGGAAAGGACAAACACCTTCCTTCCACCCCCCAGGGGGTCCACAACTCTTTTGTGGATACGTGCGTAGCGAGCACGGGACCTCGAGCTAATGTGGCCTTCCTTCCTTTCCGGGCTGCATACCTTCCCTTTCCGCATCCTTCCCCATCCCTATCTTCGCCCCTCCTCCCCTCACCTCTGGCTCTTTCCTCCCCTTTCTCCCCATCTGGGAGTATGGTTTGTGCCTACGTCCGGAGACGGACGCTCGTAAATGTACTGCATTCTTCGCCTTCCTGGCTTTTATGTCTTCTTCCTTCCTTTGTCCTTCTCTTTTCCTTACCTCTTCTCTTTCCCTTTTCTCCGCTGCGGCGTTTGAGACCTCTCTTCCTTCCTTTCCCTTTCTCTTTCTTCCTCCCTGTGCATGTCTGAAGGCCGACCCACGCCTTTTGTGCGTAGCCGGTGACGGGGTAACGCGTAATTCCCCGCCCCGGGTAGACAGGTAGGACACGTACGTACCCCCTGGTAACGGCCAGGCCCAGGGAGGGGTGATTACCCGAGCTGATACCTTCCGAAAGTGCCGATTGGTCCCTCCGTCCGTTTGTCGGGAGGTGTGACCTGAGGTGTGAGCAATCACCTAAGGCGGGAGTGCCCTCAGAGAGGGCCCCTACAAGGGAGGAGCGCGCCATCGGAGACGCCGGTAATCATGGGGGATTCTTTCGCAATGGTTTCCTCACCTTCCACTAAGTCTGCTCACAAACGTAAGTATACCGAGTCTCAGCCACAGACGATTCTTCCATCGTTGCCACAGTTCCTTGTTGTTTCTCGGTCTGACGAAGGTCACGACTTCTCCACGGTCAACCCTTTCATTATTCAGAAAGGTGTCGACGCAATTGCAGGTCCTGTAAAGTCTTGTTCCAGATTACGGAATGGCACCCTGTTGTTAGAAACACACAGTGCCCTCCAGGCACAAAAATTGCTGCGTACTTCTCTGCTCCACACCTTCCCTGTCCGAGTGGAACCGCACCGTACCTTAAATTTCTCGCGTGGAGTCGTTTATACACGATCCCTCGATGGATTGTCTGACGAAGAAATTCAGCACTACCTGTCTGACCAGGGCGTAACGGCTGTTCATAGAGTTATGAAACGGGTTGACACGAACATCATTCCAACCCGCACTGTCTTCTTGACATTTGACAAAGTTCAACTCCCATCCAAAATCAAAGCAGGCTATGAGATAATTTCCGTTCGCCCTTATGTCCCAAACCCTACGCATTGCTATCGGTGTCAGCGTTTCAATCACACCAGCCAGTCCTGTTCCAATCCAGCCAAATGTGTTACGTGTGGCAAGGATGCCCATGAGGGTGCTTGTCCACCTCCATCCCCTCACTGCATCAACTGTATGGGTGACCACGCTGCTTCCTCTCGAGATTGCCCCGTTTTTAAGGACGAAAGGCTCATCCAGGAAATAAGAGTGAAGGAAAAGGTGTCGACCTTTGCTGCTCGAAAATTATTCGCCAGTCGACAGCCCACCATGCCTCAGACAGGAAAATACAGCACTGTCCTTGCTTCTCCTCGGCCAACAAAGGAGGCGACCACGCAGACTTGCGACCTCACCTTTAGTACCACGGTCGTCAGATCGGCCAGCGCAAAGATCGCCCGTTCAACCTCACCACTTTCGCCTGCCCACTCTATGGCTCACCCTTCGTCGGGTTCTGCTAAATCTCGAGCCCAAAAGTCAGACGCCAAGTCTTCGAAAAAAGAGCATACTCGTGAAGAGTTTTTGCATACCGCAGCTTCGCAGCCATCGGTTCCTCCTTCATCTAAACATCATACTTCCAAGAAGGCTACAAAGAAACCCAGTTCCTCTCCTTCTCCGCCAAGGCGTGTCCCATCTACAGCACCACCTGGCGGAAATCGCCCTCGGCCGTCTTCTGTGTCGCCAAGGCGCACTGCTGGTGGCCGGTCAACCGGCCGATCGCTGGTAGCAGGGGCTGCTCCTGACCAACCTATGGATCAGGATCTTCTGCCTTCGGCTGAATGCCATTCCATGCTGTCGGTCGCAAGCTCTGAGCAGTCGTTGAGTTGACAGCACCCTTGGTCACATTCCTCCATTTTCTGTTCACCCTATGTCCATTATCCACTGGAATATCCGCGGCATTCGAGCCAATCGGGATGAATTGTCGGTCCTCTTACGATCCTACTCGCCGGTCATCTTCTGTCTTCAGGAAACAAAGCTGTGTCCCCAAGACGCTTTGTTCTCCCTCATTTTCAGTCCGTCCGATATGACCTCCCCTCTGTTGAAGGCACTCCAGCCCATGGAGGACTCATGATTCTTCTCGATGATACTCTCCATTATCACCCAATCCCCTTAAACAGTTCCTTCCAAGCTGTCGCCGTCCGTCTTTCCCTTTCTGGATACACGTTCTCTCTTTGTGCTGTATACATTCCATCGTCCACACCAATGGCACGAGCTGATCTCCTTCATCTTCTTGGTCAGCTTCCACCCCCCTATTTGCTGATTGGGGACTTCAATGCCCACCACCCGCTTTGGGGACCTCCACATCCTTGTCCACGTGGCTCTCTATTGCTAGACGTCTTCCACCAAGAGGATCTAGTTTACCTCAACACTGGGGTCCCCACATTTTTGTCTGCCTCCACGACAAATTTATCTCATTTGGACCTTGCGGTCGGTACTGTTCCGCTATCTCGTCGCTTCGAATGGTTCGCCCTTGATGATACACACTCGAGTGACCACTTTCCATGTGTCCTTAGACTGCAGCCTCCACTGCCATATATGCGCTCGCGACGCTGGAAATTTGCCCAAGCCGATTGGACACTTTTTTCGTCTCTAGCGACATTCGATGACCGTCGCTTTCCCAGCGTCGACGATGAGGTCACACATATTACCGACGTTATTCTTACAGCTGCGGAACGTTCAATACCACGCACCTCCGAATTGCCCCGGCGCCCCCCAGTTCCTTGGTGGAACGAGGCATGCCGTGACGCAATACGTGAGCGGCGACGTGCTCTTCGCATTTTTCGTCACCATCCTACCTTGGCCAACTGTATCTGCTATAAGCAGCTCCGTGCGCGATGCCGTCGCGTCATCCACGATAGCAAGAAGGCAAGCTGGAAATTCTTTATTAGCTCATTTAACACCTTCACTCCCTCCTCGGAAGTTTGGAGTCGGCTTCGACGGTTCTCAGGCGCGCCTAGTTTCTCCCCGGTCTCTGGGCTCACTGTCGCGCATGATACCTTAGTGGACCCCGTCGCAATTTCTAACTCGTTGTGTCAGCACTTTGCTGAGATTTCGAGCTCTTCAAATTACCCGCCAGCGTTTCTCCCGAAGAAACGTGCAGCGGAAGTGCGACATCTTGCTTTCTCCTCTCAAAATCACGAAAGCTACAATACTGTTTTCTCCATGCGGGAACTCCAACATGCCCTCTCTTCTTCTCGCTCCTCCGCCCCAGGACCGGATGGTATCCATGTCCAAATGTTGCTGCATTTATCAACCCATAGTCTGCGTTACCTCCTTCGCCTTTATAATCGAATTTGGACCGACAGTACCTTTCCCAGACGGTGGCGGGAAGCTGTTGTTCCCGTTCCGAAACCTGGAAAGGACAAACGTCTCCCCTCTAGCTATCGCCCCATTTCTCTCACGAGTAGTGTCTGTAAGGTTTTGGAGCGTATGGTGAATTACCGTTTAGCTTGGTGGCTGGAATCCCGCAGTCTTTTAACACCAGCCCAATGCGGATTTCGGATGCATCGTTCTGCAGTTGACCATCTTGTTGCTCTCTCCACTTATATCATGAACAATTTTCTCCGGAAACGCCAAACGGTAGCAATATTTTTTGATCTGGAGAGAGCATACGATACCTGTTGGAGGACAGGCATCCTCCGCACACTGTTCTCTTGGGGCTTTCGAGGCCGGCTGCCCCTTTTTCTTCGCGAATTTATGGCAGAGCGCACTTTTAGGGTGCGGGTGAACACTACTCTCTCCCGTACTTTCTCCCAAGAAAACGGGGTACCCCAAGGATCCGTGCTGAGTGTTGTACTGTTTGCCATTGCCATCAATCCAATTATGGATTGTCTCCTTCCTGATGTCTCGGGCTCCCTCTTTGTGGACGATTTTGCGATCTACTACAGCTCTCAACGGACCAGCCTTCTTGGACGACGTCTTCAAGGATGTCTCGATCGCCTCCACTCGTGGAGCATCGAAACCGGCTTCCGTTTCTCACCCAGTAAGACCGTTTGTTTTAATTTTTGGCGACGTAAGGAGTTTCTTCCGCCCTCCTTACATCTAGGTCCTGTCAACCTTCCGTTTTCAGACGTCGCTAAATTCTTGGGTCTTATGTTTGACAGAAAACTGTGCTGGTCCTCCCACGTTTCCTATCTTTCGGCTCGCTGTCTGCGATCGCTTAACACCCTCCGTGTCCTGAATGGTACCTCCTGGGAAGCGGACCGAGTGGTCCTTCTCCGCCTCTATCGCGCCTTAGTGCGCTCGAAATTGGATTATGGAAGCATAGTCTACTCCTCTGCTCTGCCGTCTATTCTTCGACGTCTCGGCTCTATCCACCACCGTGGATTACGTTTAGTGTCTGGAGCTTTTTACACTAGCCCTGTGGAAAGCCTTTATGCTGAGACTGCTGAACCTCCGCTGTCCAATCGGCGAGCAGTCCTCCTGAGTCGTTATGCTAGCCATCTGTCTTCCATGCCTGCTAATCCAGCCCATGACCTTTTTTTCGACGCCTCCTTTGATGTAGGGTATGCAGGCTGCTCCTCCTCCCTACTACCCCCGGGAGTCCGCTTCCGTCAACTGCTCCATTCTCTTTCCTTCCGCTTTCCTAAAACCTTCTTGACAACTTGGGGTACAGCACCGCCTTGGCTCCGTCCTCGGATCTGCCTGCTCCGTGACCTTTGTCAATTTCCCAAGGATGGTACCTCTACACTTGTTTATCGTCGGGCATTTGCTGCTCTATGTGCACAAATGACGGACGCCACATTTATTTACAACGACGGCTCGAAAACATCGTTCGGTGTAGGGAGAGCCTATATTGTTGGCGACACCCCAAATCGCTTTCGGCTTCCCGACCAGTGTTCGGTTTATACTGCGGAGCTTTACGCTGTTCTCCAGGCTGTCCACTACATCCGCCGCCATCAGCGGATACAGTACGTTATCTGCTCAGATTCTCTCAGCTCTCTCCTCAGTCTCCAAGCTCTTTACCCTGTGCACCCTCTGGTCCACCGGATTCAGGACTGTCTGCGCTTGCTCCACCTGGGGGGCGTGTCGGTGGCGTTCCTCTGGCTCCCGGGACACGCTGGTATCTGTGGGAATGAGGCGGCCGATATAGCGGCCAAGGCTGCAGTCTCTCTTCCTCGGCCAGCTATTCAGGCGCTTCCCTTCACCGATCTCCGGAGCGGTTTATGTCGCAAAGTTGCTCATTTATGGCATGCGCATTGGTCAACACTTCCCCGTAATAAATTGCGGGAAGTGAAAGCCCTTCCTTGCGCTTGGACCTCTTCCTCACGAACGCGTCGTCGGGAGGAGGTAATTTTAGCTAGACTCCGGATAGGGCACTGTCTTTTTAGCCATCGACATCTTTTAAGCGGCGATCCTCCCCCACTCTGTCCCCACTGCTCTCAGCTGTGGACGGTAAGACACCTTTTAATTGAATGCCCCTATTTTAATCCGTTACGCTCCCGTCTACAGCTATCGCCTGATCTATCGTCGACTCTAGCAGATGACACGCGCTCAGCCGACCGCGTTCTCCAGTTTATTAGTGACAGTGAAATGACGTCAGTCATTTGAAGCTTTTTTTGGGGACAACCACCCCCTTTCTGTAGTGGATTTTTAAGCATTCCCTCTATTTTTAGTTTCTCCACTTTTATGACTTTGTTCCCATTGCTGCTGGTTTTCAATTTCGGTTTTTTACTGTCTTAAGTCACGGGCTGGGCGCTAATGACCATAGAAGTTTTGCGCCCTAAAACCAAAAACAAAAAACAAAAAACCTTCCTTCCAGTTATCGTCCCATCTCCCTTACCAGCTGCGTCTGCAAGGTGATGGAGCGCATGGTAAATTCTCGATTGTTTTGGCTCCTTGAATCTCGAAGCCTCCTTACCAATGTCCAATGTGGCTTTCGTAGGCGCCGCTCTGCTGTTGACCACCTAATTACCTTGTCGACCTTCAATATGAACAACTTTTTGCGTAAGCGCCAGACAGTGGCTGTGTTCTTTGATTTGAAGAAGGCTTACGACACCTGTTGGAGGGCGGGCATTGTCCGCACCTTGCATACTTGGGGCCTTCCTCTTTTTATTAATGCATTTTTAATGGTTCGAATGTTTAGGGTACGTGTGGGTTTTGTCAGATGCCTTTCGCCAGGAGAATGGGGTGCCCCAGGACTCCGTTTTGAGCGTGGCCCTTTTTGCCATAGCTATTAATCCAATAATGGATTGCCTTCCAGCTGACGTTTCAGACTCCCATTTCGTGGACGACTTTACGATCTACTGCAGCACTCAGAGAACATGTATTCTGGAGCACTGTCTTCAGCGTTGTCTCGACCGTCTATATTCCTGGAGTGTCGCTAACGGTTTCCGTTTTTCTGGTGAGAAAACGGTCTATATGAACTTCTGGCGTTACAAACAGTTTCTTCCACCATCTTTACATCTCGGTCCCGTTGCTCTCCCATTCGTGGAGACAACAAAATTTGTAGGTCTTACATTTGACAGGAAACTTTGCTGGTCTCCACATGTGTCTTACTTGGCTGCTCGTTGTACCCGTTCCCTAAATGTCCTCCGTGTTCTCAGCGGTCGTCATGGGGAGCAGATCGAATGGTCCTGCTTCGCTTATATCGGTCCTTTGTCCGATCAAAGCTGGATTATGGGAGCTTTCTCTACTCTTCTGCCCGTCCATCCATCTTAAACCGTCTAAACTCTGTCCACCATCGGGGGTTACGTCTGGCGGCTGGAGCATTCTACACCAGCCCTGTTGAGAGTCTGTATGCTGAAGCTGCCGAATTACCGCTAAACTACCGACGCGATATGTTGCTTTGTCTGTACGCCTGCCGACTGATGTCAATGCCCGACCACCCGTCATATTTCTCCTTTTTTGACAAATTTCTCGACCGCCAATACGGGCTGCATGTCTCTGCCCTGTTCCCTCCTGGAGTTCGCTTTCGTCGCCTGCAGCAGCAACTTGATTTTACCCTCCCTACGACTTTTCGAGTGGGTGAGAGCCCGACACCACCTTGGCTCCAGGCTCAGGTTCGCGTTCACCTTGCACTCAGCTCGCTCCCAAAGGAGAGGACCGCGGATTCGATATATCACTCGAGGTTTGTCGAACTTCGTTCGAGGATCGCTAATAACGTCTTTATTTACACATATGGCTCCAAGACTACTGCTGGCCTCGGATGTACCTTTGTCGTTGGGGATGATACCTTTCAATGCCGGCTCCTTGACCAGTATTCAACCTTTACAGCTGAGCTTTTTGCTCTCTATCAGGCTGTTGATTATATCCGCCGCCTTCGTCATTCTCCCTATGCCATCTGCTCTGATTCTTTGAGCGCCATTCAGAGTCTCCGTGATCCATATTCGGACCACCCTCTCGTGCAACGAATTCAACGGTCCCTTCAGTCGCTAGCTGATACCAGCGCTCGTGTCCTTTTTTTTGTGGATTCCTGGCCACGTTGGTGTATCTGGGAACGAAGCTGCTGATGCTGCGGTCAAGGCTGCTGTCCTCCTGCCTCGGACAGCTTCCTTTTGTGTCCCATCAACTGATGTTAGTGGGGTTCTTTGTCGGCACGTTTCATCATTGTGGGATGAGGCTTGGTCCTCTCTCCATGAAAATAAGGTTAGGGCCATCAAACCGATCCCGACGGCTTGGACGACCTCCTCACGCCCTTCCTGGCGAGAGTTCATTTTGGCCAGGTTGCGGATTGGGCATTACCGATTTAGCCACCACCACCTGTTGTCCGGTGACCCCCACCCCCACCCCCCCGCAGTGTCTCTGTGGTCATCCATAGACGGTGCGCCATGTTTTATTGTCCCCATTTTATTCAGTCTCGTGTTATCCTGAGTCTGCCGTCTACTTACAGGAACTTTTAGCTGATGACGCTCGAGCAGCTGCTCGTGTCCTTAGTTTTATTACATTGACGGACTTGTCCAAAGAGATCTGACTCTTTTATTTTGTTTATCTGCGCCTTTGTAAGTACTTGCTGGTGTTGCCCCCTTGCGTTTTTCTACGCTATTAGTGCACTAACGTTTGTGACTGGGCGCTAATGACCTTAGTAGTTGAGCGCCCTAAACAAAACAAAAACAAAAACAAAAAATACTAGATAATTATTGAAGGCTTCAAGCACGACTCTCTTGACAGAAAAAAGCGTTTCATTCAACAACAGCCCTATCCCATGTTTTATGCCTGTTATGAAGTACTCAGTTTCTGTAGAAGTTTATTTACAGTCACTGTGTACCATGGAGGATATCTCCCATTATCCCCATTGTCACTGATAAGTTAAACAGCCGGAACAAACAAACGTTAGAGAAAGGTAGAGATTAATGTAACGGATTACCTGCTGAGAATGAGCCGTGTCAGCTATCGAATTTCCTCTCCGTGGCGCAGAAACGCTTGGCCGGCTTCCCGGTGTTAATTCACTTACTATTGATACGACCGGCTGCGACCGAGCAGTGAGACGAGCCAGAGCAGGCCACCCAAGGGGCACAGAGGCCGCCAGCGGGCAGGGGAGACGGACTTAGTTTCCGGGGGCTGGCAGGCGATTAATATGCCGGCATTAGGCGGCCGGTAAGCCGGCAGGCGGCGGCGGCGGCGGCGGTGGCCGGATGATTGATGCCGTGGCCTCTCGTTAGTCCTCAGACTCAGCCTCGGCCGCCGGGACGGGACGGGGCGGGGGCGGGCGGCCAATCGATGGCGCACCCTGGGGACCCCACCTCCCCACCCCTCCTCTGTCCTCTCCTGCACCAGGAGACGCCCAACTGGCAGCTCGGCGCGGCCTGCTCTGGTTCCACCACCGGGTCGCTCGCCTAGGAGGGTGGCAGTAGTAACCTCGGTACCGGTGGTTGTAATTAAAGAGCACCACTCGCAGAGGTCCATTGTGGACTGTAATCATCGTATGGTAGCGAATCTTGACAGACATTCTAATGCGTTATTGCAGAACCTAGTTACGCTGCAAAAAATACGTGTACTTTTGGCCACCAGATGCAGATCTGCCGCTGTAAGTGCAAGGAAAACGTATGGAAAAGCTTCCGTGCGTAACGGATTAGGAATGGGACATGGGCAGAAAAGATCAAACAATTGCGAAACTAGTAATATCGGTGTTATTGGTAACAGCCACTTACACAATTTATTCAATATCTACATCTACGTGATTACTCTGCTATTCAGTACTGCTTCAACCGCACGCGAGCTATGTGCCGAACATCCATCATGTTGGAAGAACATCGCCATTCTGTCATGCAGTGAAACATCTTGTAATAACATCGGTAGAACATTAAGTAAGAAATCAGCATATATTGCAAGAGGCAAGTGATGGCAGAGGGTTCAATGAACCACCTTCATGCTGTCTCTCTACCGTTCCACCTCGAACGGCACGCGGGAAAAACGAGCGCTTAAATTTTTCTGTGCTAGCCCTGATTTCTCTTATTTTATCGTGACGATCTTTTTTCCCTATGTGTGTGGCTGCCAATAGAATGTTTTCGCAATGGGAGGAGAAAACTGGTGATTGAAATTTCATGAGAAGATCCCGTCGCAACGAAAAACGTCTTTGTTTTAATGATTGTCACTCCAATCCACGTATCATGTCTGTGACACTATCTCCCCTACTTCGCGATAATACAAAACGAGCCGCCCTTCCTTGTACTTTTTCGATGTCATCCGACAGTCCCACATAATGCAGATCCCACATCGCAGAGCTTTACTCCAGAATAGGGAGGAAAAGTTTAGTGTAAGCAGTCTCTTTGGTAGATCTGTTCCATCTTCTAAGTGTTCTGCCAATGAATCGCAGTCTTTGCCTTGCTATACTCACAATATTATCTCTGTGATCGTTCCAATTTAGGTTATTTGTAATTGTAATTCCTAAGTTTTTAGTTGAATTTACAGCCCACAGGTTTGTGTGACTTATCGCGTAATCAAAATTTAGCTGATTCCTTTCAGTACTCAGATGACTAACTTCACAGTCTTCTTTATTCAGGGTCAATTGCCAGTTTTCGCACCACATATCTTATGAAAATGATTTTGGAATTCGTTTTGGTCATATGATGACTTTACAAGACGGTAAATGACAGCATCATCTGCCATTAATCTAAGAGGGCTACTCAAATTGTCACGTATGTCGTTAATATAGATCAGGAACAACAGACGGCCTATAACACTTCCTTGGGGAACGCCGGATATTACTTCTGTTTTACTCCATGACTTTCCGTCTATTACTACGAACTGTGACCTTTCTGACAGGAAATTGCGAATCCAGTCGCACAACTGAGGCGGTACTCCGTAGGCACGCAGTTTAGTTAGAAGACACTTGTGAGGAACTGTGTCGAAAGCCTTCTGGAAATCTAAAAATATGAGCGGCGGAAATGCTGATGAGATGTTGTAGTAGTCAAAACTTCTTCCTTCGATGATGCAGAGCGTTCAAATGGCACTTGTAATTTAAGTACCACTTAATCTTTGGAGATGATTTACTGACTTCTTTTTCTTTTCTTTTGAACTTGAAAAATGGATTCAAAGTAAGAAGCCGCGTGCCATTATCGTTTTCGTAGGGGACGTACAAGCTTTCCGATGTCCGCAAGCAGTAACAGAATATGCACGGACGATAAATACAGACGACGACAGCATGGACATTTATTTAAATTGAAAAGTGAAGGGCCAGGGAAAAGAATCAGGTAAATCAATGATTATGAACCTCGAGAAAAAACGATATTGATGTGGAACTGTCATTACATCAATATATAAGAACATACGGCGCCTCTTATTTCATAAATTAAAGATCTTGGTTGCACCAAATGTGGAAATACCGTTAATGGCAATGTTAGTATCCCAAGAATGAGGTAATTTCCCAAAATTTAATCAAATGTCACTCTGTAAGGGGAAAGAAACAGGTAAGTCAAGAGAAACAGACGCAAGAATTCCATAATAATCGCATCTAAACGAATTTCTGGTTGTGATAATACAGCGATAGTACTCATACCATGTGCAGTTGTAGTGCAGCTCACTGAAGAACTTCACAGTACCAGGACGGAAAACCCTAATCAGGTCATGCAAATCTTTATATTTTAGCCTGGAAATTCGAAGACGATCTAGAATAAAGAACGGAATTGTTCGTGTCAGAGGAGTTAACTGCAATGCTATTGTGCACTACACAGATAAGGAATTCTTAAGTTAAACATATCATTACAAGAAGGCATAGGCAGTTGAAAGACACCACTCATTGGTTGACACTATCATGGTGTCCTCATGGTGCCAGTTTGCATTCTTCATTGATAAGTCGTTTGATATTCCAGCATATGACAGTGGCTGCATTCAAATAACATTATCTTAATAGGCTAAGTTTTGGAAGGACTGCTTGCGGCATACTTTCAGTCCAACGGTATTTACCAGTTCATGATTAAGACTGACCAGAGTCAAAGGACATGGCTTACATCTTAGTGCTTCGATCATTTCCTTGAAATCTTGAGGTGTTTCCATCAGTGCATTAGCGTTCCATAATTCAATATTTTTATCGCACTGGTACTTCAGATGGTCATGCGAATGGAATGCAATTTTGATCTGCTACAAGACACTAATCTGATTGAGTGTTACATAATGAATAAAGGGGAAGAACGTGAAGATTTTATTTTGACCACCAACAGAATCACAAAATGCGCAAGATGCCCAAGAGGAATGGTCAGTGATATTGGACATGAAGCAGAAAATTCTCGTTAACATGTGCTCTAAGAACTATTTTAAGAACTATGAGCAGTTGCTCATCTTCGCGACTGTGAAACATACTTACTACTGAACAAGTGCTCATGTCCCTCAAGGTATGTGTATTTTAGAGTCCATTTCCACTAGACAATCTTTTCTTGCCTTGGTCTATACAAACTGCTTTCAAAATATTAAAATCAAAGAGCTTGCAGCAGAAGAGATTTTCTTCACAGTATAGATGATGCAGAAGTGCTCATACCTCTTAAGCTACCACTCGCGGTCTAAGACACCTTGTCACGGTCCGTGCGACTCCCCACGTCGGAGGTTCGAATCCTCCCTCAGGCATGGGTGTGTCTGCCGTCCATTCGTCCATACCGTAAGTTAATTTAAGTTAGGTTAAGTAATGTGTATGCTTAGGGACCGAGAACCTCATAAGATCTTACCCCAAATTTCCAATATTCTTAAGCTACCGCTATGCATTTTAGAGTCCATCTTTACTTGACTTCTTAGCTTCGAATGATCGTTCCTATCATATCACTCAATATTGATCATTCCTCTTGGGACACAGTGTACAGAGCTCTTCCGTATTTCCATCAAAGTCATGCGTGATCAAGTGAAGAAGGAATCACGTCACTGAATTTACGCTCTTTTTTCCGTTGCACTCAGGATAACCATAAGAAAAGGATTCGACTGTTGCAAGAAGAAGGATGTAGACGAATATATCGAAAATTACCGATTAGAGTAAACTTCACTAGTCGCTGTATTTGGTAGGAATACACTTTTTGCAGAGTCTATTCTAGCTACCTTCTTTTTTTATTTCCTTGCGTCAGGTTATTGGGGGTAGAGATTGCATCAGAATTTGGTTTGCTCTGGCGTCTCGAGGCCATTTGAGTCACCACAGCCTGCTTTTAATCTAATCCCTTGTAAAATTGACTTACCTGATTCTTTCCCGTCGCAGCAAAACTTTGAATGTTCGTATCTCTGGACTCAAATGGAGTTTCCTCCGCTTTAGCCTCTAAAAATAAGTATATGCAGTCTGAGTCGAGCTGTAGCAAAAATCCAATTTCGAGGAAAGTGATTTGACTGGATTTTTCCCCTGACCCTTCTATTTATTGCTTGTAATAAACAAAACCTGCGATATCGTTACCTAATAGAAAGTGTATAACACTAACTGTACTTGTAGAAACATCGAAAATTGTATTCATACAATTATTATTCAATGTTTAATAATTCTGCTGTAGCAAGAATAATTTCTCCTTAGTACTCCCAACTCTTTAAAAGTAAATAGCAGGATTATGTCATTCTGATCACGTGTGTCATTGTATATATGAATTGTGGCCTTGTATTCCTGAGGCAACTGGTGCTCTGCCAGGAAAGTGAAGTACAGTACTTACTATAAACACACCCTGCATTACTACAATCAGGGTGCTACTGATTTACCATGTCCAATATTACATTATCTACTTCACTGGAAGTCTTTTTGAGACGAAATTATCTGCTTTCTCTCACTGTGAGAAGTTTTCCTGGTATAATATCGGTGGCGCAACACGTTCAGAGTGGCACTGTTTCAGAATACAAGATGGCATCGTCACGAATCATTTCTCCAAGAATATAGCAGAAGAACATGGCACTGGACGCCCAGCTCCGCCCTCTTACAAGGGAACTGTCCAGTCAGATAAGTCGAAACCTATCGTGGAACTTTTTATACGGGAAGAGTATACTGAAAGAAACGCAGTACCAAGATTTTGGCTGCTAAGATTCATTGCAAGTATTTTTTTTTTAATCTTGAAAATTGCTAGATTAGTAGCTCGCCATGTGGCTGGAAGAATGTGCATCCCTGCTGTAGCTGCGGCAGAGAGCGCATGCCCAACACGGCGGATGCGTAGCCATGGTTGACGTCAAATAGGTAAACAGATAACACGACGTTACGTGGTCGTAATCTGTGAACAGAATTTCAATTTCTATTGACATTTTCTCTTACACAATTGTTCGAAGTTACTATTCGCTTGAATTTGGAACTCATTTAATATCTGTAATAATTAGCAGTTGCATTTACAGCATCGTCAAGTGTAAGCAATGAAGGTAAAATGAAATTAATTCTCTTTGTGGTTTCTTCGTATATGCTTCCTAATAGCATTCATCTTTGAGCAGGATCCAGAGTTCCACAGCAATTTGGAATCCAATTAATATTTTCAAACTTGCAAAGATGAAATGTGAAGAAAGTGGTATGGAAGCAAAACCATTTGCGTCTCCTAATTAGTTAATTTCTTGGAGATTAGTTCGAATGATATCGACATTTGTTACAAATTGTGGAAACAGAGAAAAACAGGAAACAGCTGACGATTCCGTGAAGTGTGGTACGAATGATGATTGTTGTGCTAATTAAAGTCCAGAACAAAAACACAATACGTTCTTAGCTGAAGAAAACATGTACGGAAGTAGCTTTCAGTGTCAACGAAAAGTTAAATGATGGAGAGAGAAAACGCTTAAAGCTAAGCGGTATGCAAGCCGGTTCCGTTTCGTAAAATCTGTGCGTGAATTGTATAAATGGAACAAAGATATACACAAGTATGAAATACACACCAAAATGAAATCGGCAAAATTGTGAAAGACAATTTTTCTAAAGATACATAGCTGTTGTTGAGAGTCAATGAACCGTTATCGAGGGTTCAAATGGCTCTAAGCACCATGGGACTTAACATCTGAGGTCATCAGTCCCCTAGACTTAGAACTACTTAAACCAAACTAACCTAAGGACATCACACACATCCATGCCCGAGGCATGATTCGAACCTGCGACTGTAGCAGCAGGGCGGTTCTGGACTGAAGCGCATAGAACTGCTCGGCCACAGCGGAGGGCGTTACCGAGGGAATCTACGTGACTAGACCCTCTGGGATTACCGTTACTGATTTGCATGTTTCTTCGACCTAGTTAAACAGATTGAGGAAATTAAACAGAAAAGGAAGTCGAAAAATTAAGAAGTTCAATTCAAGTATAGGTGTAGGGGAGACATAAAAATAGGCAATACAAGAGGGAAATTCTTAGCTGACGTAAAGACGAAGCTTCTTGTCATCCTCTAAAATGTTGGGAGTAAGGCCAATGAGTCAGGTTTCGTGCAAGAACTGCATACAAACGTCACTTTTCCATTTGGAGCGAAAGAAAGTCAAAGTCGCTTGTGCGGTTATATGACACATTCGTATACAACAATGTCAGTGATAAGTATCAATGGATTTCTGTTTCCAAAGCCTTATACCTGTCCTCAGGACCAAAAATTAGTACAAAAATTAAAATAATGGCTGTTAAACTGGAAAAAGTTTTGAAATCGATTCAGCAAAATCTGGAAAAAATTGAAGAGAATAAATTTCAATATTACATCCCAGACGTCTTCTTACCGATTACAGCAAATAATTCGCTATTTTTGTCGGACTCTTAACCTGGACCTAACGTCACACCTGTCTTTCAGACGACGACGAAATGATTCTGCCCCCGACAAAGATATTTATCGATACTGTAAAGTATTTTTCAGAAAATTGTCGGACAACATAATTTCTAATTGCTCTTCGTCATTTCAGGTTTATCAGCAGAGTAGTATTGTTAAACTTCAGTCATTTATGCAGTGTCAATCTGCGTCACCAGGATCTAAGAATTTGATCAAGTATACCTGTTATACTGCACTATATTAATGACAACGGCCACGACTACTTTTCTCTCCTCCCCAATTCTGTCTGAATAAATTAAGTAATTACTGTGACGTGCCTAACTCGTTAATTTCTCAGTTGTGCCCGACTTGAAGGATATGTTTGTTTTCGTCATACAGTAAACGTTTCGTACTTTGTGACAACTACGGGGAATAATCAAGGAACTGTTTCATTTCTAGTAAAACATAATTTATTAAAAATTATCATAAGAACTGTTCTACAGATATTGTTATAAAATATTTCATGTCAGCATATTAAAGTCTGGACTGGTGGAAGTCGTCTGTAATGTAACATCATACACTGCCTTGAGTTTCTTTCCTCTGCTAGTCACTTGCGAAACAATTACATCTACAATAATTTAGCTAACGATATGAAGTGCAAACTATTCAAAAAATTTATGGTTTGAGGCATTTATCGTCACAGCTGCTTCGGCTTATTCCCAGACAGGGATGGCTGCAAGCGGAACAAATGAGTAACTTTAACATTTTTAAAAAATATTTGCAGTGCGCCTTAGCAGCTAAGATACTGATAATGCATTTCTTTCGGTGTAATCTTCATGTACGAAAACTTTCAGGTTACGTTTCGACATGTCAGATTGGACAGCTCCGTTCTTAGTTATACTCACAAAAAATTAGTTCCATTGCATTCGCGTTTTCGCTGGTGTTCCTTAGACTATTAACTACTCGCATCGTTAGAAAGGCTAAGTTTTGATTTTGATCTTGTCATAAGTCATAACGATCTTTCCTCGTCTGCAGCGCCGGCCGAAGTGGCCGTGCGGTTAAAGGCGCTGCAGTCTGGAACCGCAAGACCGCTACGGTCGCAGGTTCGAATCCTGCCTCGGGCATGGATGTGTGTGAAGTCCTTAGGTTAGTTAGGTTTAAGTAGTTCTAAGTTCTAGGGGACTAATGACCTCAGCAGTTGAGTCCCATAGTGCTCAGAGCCATTTTGAACCCGTCTGCAGCAGTAGTTAGAATTTGTAGTTCTGTAATTCTTACTGAAATATTTTGATGGCTACCGACTTCACTTTCGTGCTCCAGTCTTCTTATATTTTGATAATCATCTAATTTAACTTTGGTTATGGCAGGTGCTCCACTCATAAGAGAACGTAAGAAATGGGTTATAAAAATCTTAATAAAAGAGGATATGAAACAAAATGTGTACATTGGGCCTTTATGGTTGGGAAATAAATTGACATTATAAGAGGTGCTGGAAGAGACCTCACCCAACCTGTATACACAGTCCAACGCGGCACTGCGTTTTCGTAGATGTTCTTGCCAGAGTACTGGACGTGACTGCCTGGATCCCACGGCGACTGTTCTCACTGAACTCGTCGATGGTGTGTGGTTTGTTCTTGTACACTTACCTTTATGGTGATCGCACAGAAAAAAGTCGTGGCACTTACGGCCGGTGACTTTGGAGACCAACAATCGCGTCTTTACCTCACTCACACTTAATTTTGGGCCGGCCGGTGTGGCCGAGAGGTTCTAGGTGCTACAGTCTGGAACCGCAGGACCGCTATGGTCGCAGGTTCGAATCCTGCCTCGGGCATGGATGTGTGTGATGTCCTTAGGTTAGTTAGGTTTAAGTAGTTCTAAGTTCTAGGGGACTGATGACCTCAGAAGTTAAGTCCCATAGTGCTCAGAGCCATTTGAACCATTTTGAACTTAATTCAGTTAAATGCAGGCGTACGCCATCGTGCAGATCTAACGATATTCCCTTTGTCTCCAACTTCATCAGAGTCCTCAATACAGTGATTAGATGGTTTACATCCCACCAAATCGCTCTAAAAACAGTCGAAGACATGTCTTGAGGAAACCACTTATCCGTTTCACAAGAAACACGAGCTCTTGCACAAACTATAGGTACATCGTCAAACACTATCGCAAGAAGCAAGTAGCAAGGAACACCACAAACAAGCCACGCTAGAATGAAATAAGACATCCGCAGACCTCGCAAAATCTCACTGTTGCCACATATCAGAGATGCTGCCACGTGTTAACATTCGCTGTGAGATGCAGCACTCTGGCAGCAACATTCACGAACCGGCAGTGCCATGTTGAACTACGAATGCTGGTGTTTGGGGGAGGGGGGATGGCGGAGGTAGCATCCAGGTCCTCTTGTTCAAAAATGATTCAAATGGCTCTGAGCACTATGGGACTTAACATCTGAGCTCATCAGTCCCCTAGACTTAGAACTACTTAAACGTAACTGACCTAAGGGCATCACACAGATCCATGCCCAAGGCAGGATTCGAACCTGCGACCGTAGCAACAGCGCGGTTCCGGACTGAAACGTCTAGAACCGATCGGCCACAAGCCCTCTTGAAATGTACATTCAGTTCTCAGCCATGTCATGTTACAAGATTTGTTTCATATTTTTATAAAACTTTTCCCGGGACCCTTTACGAGAGAGAAACCCAAAGTACTCGCTATAGTATCAAGCAGCCGCCATTTTTCTTCATTATGGACTGACATATGAACTATCAGATCTTTTTTTTCAGTAACAGGAGATATAGTACTAGAATTTCGTAATCTAGATGCTTAAGCTCATATGATGTAGGTTTTTAGATCATTGTGTACAAAATAGCGATTTACTGCAGATTTCAGTTGTCTCTGACTCTTTTTGCGGGAAATGTACTTAGTATTGCTAGACTGTTTCTCTCATCTAACTAGATGCATTTCCCTGGTCTTTTCTGAATACACTGCAAGCGATTACTGCATGACCGTTGCGAAGTACCTTCCAGGTCTGACTGTAACCGAGAGAATAACACGTTCCCTTCATCGCAGGCTTGATTGTAGTGGAATTGCAGAAGATTGTCGGAAACCATCCTACTACATTTTCACCAAACAGCCAGTAACTACAGTGTGATTTGAAGAAAATCTACTTTTTATTGAAACTCCAAGTGTGACTGTGTTGTCTATTCTCTTTTGTTACATTCGACAGTTAAAACTATTACACTGATTAACATAGATAAAACTTACTGTCAGATTAAAACTATGTGCTAGACCGAGACTCGAACTCGGGAGCTTTGCCTATAACGCGCAAGTGCTTTTGCCGACGGAGATACTCAAGCACAGCACGCGACCCGTTCTCACAGCTGTACCGCGTCCGAGTTCGAGTTTCGGTCCGGAATATAGTTTTAACTGGCCAGGAAGTTTCACGTCAGCCCACACGCCGCCAAAGAGTGAAAATTTCATTTTGAACAACAAAGACGTTGGTCCATGTTATGCTACTATGCAAATGTCCCCTTGATGAAAGTAGAGGTGAACATCTTCTATAAGAGGAAAATATCCCGTGTATGTCACAGTGAAACACGGCACCGACTTCAGTTACTTGTACAAATCTGCGTTTAGACAGGTTAAATGACACGATGTACTTTCCACTTTTTTATTCGTGTAAGAGCTACATCATAAAATATGTAGCAATTGTAAAAAGCTAAGTACGTAATTTAAAACGCAAAACAGGTATGTTTACATAAAAAACATACAGAAACACTTAATAAAAATATAAGATATATCATATTTCGCTTATCCAGAATTGATATAGACGGTAATTGTCTTGGTATAATTCAGGAGGTCCTCTTGGGTGCACTCTGTGGGAGTATCCAATAATGATAAGTTTTGAAGGTGTTTAATTGTGTTTCACCTCTCTCACACTTGTCAGTGTCTGTGTAGCCCCAATTTCTCATAAGTTCTTTTCATCGCCTTACTAAGTCGGTTCAGTGTTTCCCAGTGTTTCCAGTCTAGGTGGGTATGCTGGGGTAGAGCTTCCTGTTTGATAAGGGCTTACTATAATAATTTTACGGAAGTTCCAGCTGGTTTGATGATATGAAACTTGATCTAGATTTAAGCCTTTTGGGCACGCGTTGATGGTCGTGTAGCCGTTGACGCTTGTCATTCATGTGTTTCTTCCATTCTTTCAAGCTCAGTAATGATCTTCTGACATTTGGTGGAGCAATAGCCGATAATGAATATATATGGTCCACTCTAGAACGTCTCAGGCAGCCATTTATCTTCCTGCAAGTATCGTTCAGGACCGCATTTATTTTTCTAATGTGACGAGATCTTTCCCAAAATGGGCATCCACATACAGCAACCGAAAAACAGGTGCCGACTTCTGCGGAATGGAGTACGTGGTTATGTACGGACCCATCGCATGGTATTCGGCCATGCTGACCGCTCAGCTACGGAAGTGGGCTCCATGAACTCTGTCTGGTGCTACAAAGGCTTTGTCTGAGGGGCAGTACAAACACTACGTAGACCCGGTTTGTTCTGAGGAATGGTGTAATTCATTTATGCAGCACACAAACGTCAAGTATATATCGTGACTCGACGTAACATGTTTCCGTGGAGAGTTAACTCCTGCGTGGCGCGCTATTCTAATGGTACTCAAAATGTCTGTCTTCCGCAATTATTTCTCGGATCAACAAAAGAAGAAATGACGCTGAAATTCCGTAACTGTGGTCTACTATTGTAACCCCAGAAATTTCAGAACCCAATTTTTATTTAATGTCTTTGGTCAGTGTATATCTCGACGAGAACAAATTACAAACATCTTTAACGACCGAAAAGAAATAATCTTCGGTACCTGACTCAGCATATGAAACCACACTTTCTTTCTCGCTGTCGAAGAAACACAGAAAACAAATTAAAAAGATTCGTCTCTAAGAATTGTGTTGTTGGGATTAACTAAACAAGAGACTAAATATGAGTGGGAAGAATTGAATTAATCACGACTGAAACAGTTTCGGTGTCAAACGCATGTACCATTTGAGATTAAACTCGAGATTCCGAAGATCTACAACAATTTTATTACAAGGTGATGACTAACTGTCACAATCGATGTGTGCCTCATACATCTGGCGGAGAGAGAAGTTGTTGTTGTTGTGGTCAATCCTGAGACTGGTTTGATGCAGCTCTCCATGCTAATCTATCCTGTGCAAGTTCCTTCATATCCCAGTACTTACTGCAACCTACATCCTTCTGAATCTGCTTAGTGTATTCATCTCTTGGTCTCCCTCTTTACACGCTGCCCTCCAATGCTAAATTTGTGATCCCTTCATGTCTCAGGACATGTCCTATCAAACGATCCCTTCTTCTAGTCAAGTTGTGCCACAAACTTCTCTTCTCCCCAATCCTATTCAATACCTCCTCATTAGTTACGTGATCTACCCACCTAATCTTCAACATTCTTCTGTAGCACCACATTTCGAAAGCTTATGTTCTCTTCTTGTCCAAACTATTTATTGTCCATGTTCCACTTCCATACATGGCTACACTCCATACAAATACTTCCAGAAACGACTTCCTGACACTTAAATCTATACTCGATGTTAACAAATTTCTCTTCTTCAGAAACGCTTTCCTTGCCATTGCCAGTCTACATTTTATATCCTCTCTACGTCAACCATCATCAGTTATTTTGCCCCCCAAATAGCAAAACTCCTTTACTACTTCAAGTGCCTCATTTCCTAATCTAATTACCTCAGCATCACCCGACTTAATTCGACTACATTCCATTATCCTCGTTTTGCTTTTACTGATGTTCATCTTACATCCTCCTTTCAAGACACTGTCCATTCCGTTCAACTGCTCTTCCAAGTCCTTCGCTGTCTCTGACAGAATTACAATGTCATCGGCGAACCTCAAAGTTTTTATTTCTTCTCCATGGATTTTAATACCTACTCCGAATTTTTCTTTTGTTTCCTTACTGCTTGCTCAATATACAGATTGAATAACATCGGGGAGAGGCTACAACCCTGTCTCACTCCCTTCCCAACCACTGCTTCCCTTTCATGCCCCTCGTCTCTTATAATAGCCATCTGGTTTCTGTACAAATTGTAAATAGCCATTTGCTCCCTGTATTTTACCCCTGCCACCTTTAGAATTTGAAAGAGAGCCAGTCAACATTGTCAAAAGCTTTCTCTAAGTCTACAAATGCTAGAAACGTAGGTTTTCCTTTCCTTAACGGTTTTTTTTTTTTGACAAGTGATGCTAAGGGAAAGAAGTTATTCCTTTACCTCACGTCACGGGCAATATTTGAATCCTGTTCTTAGCAGAAAGAGTGCGTTTTACATTTTACTACTAATTTTATTACTGTCGGAGATACGAATTCTGTGATTGTTGTTGCTACGGTTCTCGGTCTGAAGACTGGTTTAATGCTGCTGTCTGTGTTAATATATCCTGCTCAAGTGCCCTCCTATTCTCATTTGAAGCTACTTGCTACAGTCGGGCCTTCATCTCACTCTACAACATAATCCCCACATTTATTTCCATTACCAAATAAACTCTTCCTTGATATTTCAAGATGCATCCCATCAACCTATCCATTCATGTTGTGCCAAAAAAAAATCTTTTCTCCCAACTTTGATTCAGTACCTCTTTCCTAGCTATCCTTCCTCCCCGTGTTATCTCCAGCATCTTCCATAACACCACAGTTGGAAATCTTACATTATGTCCTACTCCGTACAGTTTATCGTACTTGTTTCACTTCAAAGTATCTCTATCAAAACAGACTACCGAGCACTCCAAGTTATGGAAACAACGACTCTTCAGACTGTCTGGAGACGTCAGCTTGTTTTCAATATAACTTATTGCCCAGTACATTCACAACAACTTCAGTACGAAATTACCAATTTCGGCATTGACAGCGTGGTTTATGCAGTGGAGGTAGTGACCGCGGCATCTGTCTTGCGATCTCAAGACAACGAGTGAGTGCTGAAACTGGTGATACGGTTTTGAAATTACTATGATTCCGCCAGACAATAAATTACTGAAATTTATTCGGGGTGTTTTTCGTAAGAGCAAATTTCTAAAGTTGCCTTTGTTGTTCCTCAGGGTTCAAGCTATCCCCACACCAAATTTCATCCCAATCCTTTAGCGGATCAGTAGTGAAAACGTAACGGGAAGAGTTAGCTTCACAATGAGAGTAAAACTTCCAGTTGCGAAATATTTCTTTTCGTGATCATATTCTGATGAAAGGAAGCCTGTACTGTGCCCGAAGTTATTCTTAAGTTACCGTCGAAATCCTCGTGAAAATCCATCTGGTAGTTTTGGAGATTAGCGTGCTCAAACAGAGGACGGGACAAATAAAATTGGTTTTAGTAAAACTTTCAATCACGACATATTTTTTTCTGTGATCCGGTTTGGGCGAATTAAAACCTTTACAATACCGAAAGCTACGCCCTGCGAAAACCTTACGAAAATTCGTCTAGTAGTTTTGGAGAAGTGTGTTCAGACAGACAGACAAACACAGTAGGTTTATATGTAAATTGAAGGTGGAGGTGGGGAGAAATGAAAAGAAAGGGCAAGGACTACTGAAGTCAGCTGCATCGGGGACGTTATCTGGAAATAGCGGCGTCGAGTGAAAATGTGTACTGGACTGCGATTCGAATTTCGCTTACTAGGCACGTGCGTTAATCACTGCGCTATCCGGGACACAGTGTTATAGCAACTGCGCGGACTATCTCGGCACATTCCCCCCGAGCGCCACCTTTGCGCAGAACCTTCCCATGTCCTCCATGCTCGCTGCTCCGAGTTTCCTGAAGAAAGTCGGACGTACTTCTGCACCTGCACTGAAGAAAGTGGATCCATTGTCCATCTAGGCGAATCATTATGTGAGTGCGTGATGTCTATTCTTTCGGACATGTCCGATGCTAAGGGAAAGAAACGATTCCTTTGCCTCATGGGCAATATTTGAATCCTGTTTTTGGCAGAAGGATTGCGTTTTACATTTTACAACTGATTTTATTATTGTCGGAGACACGAATTCTGTGATTTTTGTTGTTGTGGTTCTCGGTCTGAAGACTGTCCTGTAAAGAGCGCGTAATAAAATTGGCAGCTTCACATTACGAACAATTTTAGGCACAATCGCGCTTTTACCATTGTAGTCTTTATATAGACGTCTTTTTGTTGTTAATTCTATTAGTTGCCAAGTTTGGAGTGAAAACATGCACAGGACCGGGATTCCAACCCGGGATGTCCTGCTTACTAGGCAGGTGCGTTACACTGCCGCATCTTCTTTGTTCTTTCGGACATGTGCGAAAGAACAGACACCATCCATTAATATAATAAACGGTAGTTTTAGCCTTATAATTAGTATAGATGGCGATATTTCTCTTTTTCAGAATAACTTTCCTTGCTGTTGTCAGTTGCACTTCCTCCTGTCCGCAGCTCGTCGTCGTGCGGTAGCGTTCTCGCTTCCCACGCCCGGTTTCCCGGGTTCGATTCCCGGCGGGGTCAGGGATTTTCTCTGCCTCGTGATGACTGGGTGTTGTGTGATGTCCTTAGGTTAGTTAGGTTAAAGTAGTTCTAAGTTCTAGGGGATTGATGACCTTAGCTGTTAAGTCCCATAGTGCTCAGAGCCATTTGAACCTTTTTTGCACTTGCTGTGATCTTTTTCTGCAAGCGCGTAATGTTTACAGTATTATTAGTCAAAAGTTTGGCATAAATGGCTGGGAAATGTCAAATATAACAAGGAAGATACCTGATTCACCACAATTTCAGCTCTTCTTGTCCTGTAAACAGCGTGTAACAAAATTGGCATCTTCACATTACGAACAATTCTAGGCACAGTCGTACTTTCACCATTGTAGTCATTATATAGACGTCTTTTTGTTTTAATTGTGTTAGTTGCCAAGTGTGGTGTCGTGAGTACACACTTTGCGCGGTTTGAGTTTCCGTCGGTGCGTCGGGGCTGATGTACGCTTCGTCACGCCCCTGGCGTACTCACGCCTCTGGCGGCGGTGACTGCACACGATAATTCAGAGCCGGGATTATCGTGGAAATCGATTGGGATTAGCGGCACGGCACATCAGAACGCCGGGAGCTGTCGCTGTCGGGCCGGCGTCCGTGCGCGCGCATGCTGATGAGGCGGGCGATCCGGGGCCGCCGCAGCCGCACCTCTGCTCCGCCCCACCCCGCTATATAGGCTACGCTGCACAGCGCCGCTCGCTATTAATTGCTCACGATGCGTCAGCCACCGGCAGCGAATTTGCCTGCCACTTGTTGAACGCCAGGCAGCGTTTCTTCCAGCAAGGATGGCTTCCACTCGTTTATGTAGCAAAAACCGCGACTGCACTACCGTCTTCTGCTAAGAAGAAAGGCAGTGAGGTATGACACAACCGCGCAGTTCGAGAACCAGTCCTAAGAATTACAATACCACTCCAAAGAATTACAAAGTCCATCAAAAGAAGTTCAACAACAGTCTAACGGTTTGAGAAAAAAATAAAAGAACACTCTAGTAATGTAAAGAAATTCGCTACCAATTTCAGTACACTGTCGTTACGTTTTGACATACAGCAAATGATATTTCACAATTAAAGGGCGCTTGTAGTGGTCTTCCGGAAGATGTACAGATCTTGTCTAAAGATAAAAAATAATTAAAGATAGCATTGTACATCTACAAAATAAAGCCGATACTTTAGTAGGAGAAAAGGTGTGAAAGTACAAAAACAGTTCAATGATCAGTGGAAGCGCACTGTTGATAATTTTTCGCAATGGCTTACGCACAAAGATGTAGAAATTAACGACACATTAATTTCAGAACTAGATGAAAAGGTCACAGTCACTATTCCCAAGCGCAACACTGCCGGCAAATTAGTAAACTCGGAAGTAGAACAAATTAGTTACCTTAAATGAAGATCTGTCAGAATGGGGTGAACAAGTAACTGCACAAATCACGACAGTACAACGGGAATTGTCTACAGTCAGGGAGATGGTTCACATTACCCCACTGACTGTCGATAAAGACTGTGATTATTACGGCAGTCCCACAGCAGCAAATTACACAACGTATCGTAATGACACAAATTCTAACTTACCATTAGCTCGTGTACCATACGAGGTAGCAACTGCATCATACCTCTTGTCTGTTTTGCCTGAGGAAAGCCTGCTCGAGCATGACAATTCCAAATTTTTATACCAGAGAAAAATACTCTTCATCCGGGAAATACGAGTAATCCGCTGAATTACAGGCCCATATCACTAACGTCGGTTTGCAGTAGGGAATAGAAGGGAGAACCGATAGAGGTACCCAGGGTACCCTCCGCTACACACCATCAGGTGGCTTGCGGAGTATGGATGTAGATGTAGATGTAGATTTGGAACCTATACTTTATTCGAACATTATGAATTACAATTGCAAAAAGTGGCAATTGACCCTGAATAAAGAAAAGTGTGAAGTTATTCACATGAGTACTAAAATAAATCCGCTAAATTTCGATTACGCGGTAAGTCACACAAATCTGTAAATTCAACTAAATACTTAGGGATTACAATTACAAGTAACCTAAATTGGAACGATCACATAGACTATGTTGTGGCTAGAGCAAATCAAAGACTGCGATTCATTGGCAGAACACTTAGAAGGTGCAACAGATCTACTGAAGAGACTGCTTACATCACACTTGTCCACCCTGTTCTGGAGTAATGCTGTGCGGTGTGGATTCCGCATCAGGTGGGACTGACGGATGACATCGAAAAAGTACAAAGAAGGGCGGTTCGTTTTGTATTATCACGAAATAGGGGAGATAGTGCCACAGACATGATACGTGAATTGGAGTGGCAATCATTAAAACAAAGGCGTTTTTCGTTCCGACGGGATATTCTCATAAAATTTCAGTCACCAGTTTTTCCTCAGATTGCGAAAACATTCTGTTGGGACCTACGCACATAGGGAGAAATGATCATCGCGATAAAATAAGAGAATCAGGGCTCGCACAGAAAATTTTAAGTGTTCGTTTTTCCCACACGCCGTTCAGAGTGGAACGGTAGAGACAGCTTGAAGGTGGTTCATTGAACCCTCTGCCAAACACTTAATTGTAAATAGCAGAGTGATCACGTAGATGTAGATGCAGATGGGTGTGACTGTGTTCATAAGAGCATTCATACGTGTGTTGCTGCAGTCTTCGATCGAGCAGCAAAAAGTGTTTCACCACAGGGATCTTACATGGTGTTAGAGCCACTTGGGCCACAGACACAGCTGAACTCAGTAGAAACGCATGAACAGTTTGAAATAACATTTCTATCTATCTGTTTGTCAAGAGGCCATCAAGAGAGACTGTGGAAACAGATTTTCAACTTGGAGCCTTTCCATTATAAAAGTAGTAGTCTATTCAGGTACTTTGAGAAACATTTAAACGAAACTCGTTACTGGGACGAGCCCGTTGTTTACAAAGATGTGCTAAGAATGCAGGAGGCTAAGTTGCCCTTAAATATTGGTGAGGAGAATCTAGAACATTTCATGTCTGTTCTAGATTCTACTGATCTTATTGATAATGAAGTGAAAATTCAAAACCATAGCAATAATGGCCACAATAGCGCGCTGTATTAAAGTTAGCCGAGCGCGCATGATCGTTACAAGGGCCTTCCTAAAAGGTATCTTGCTGCTCCTCTGACGGCACCTCCAGCGTCATCTGTCTACGATGTGCGTCGCACAGGTGAAAGTGCACGGAATTCGGATAACGGAAGGAGGTCTGACAATAACCTGAGTACCAGGGAAACGGGGGCGGACAAAATTTCAGAAATAACAGTAATGGTTACTGGAATCCAGGTAGCGCAGTGTGAACCTATCTACATAATCGCTATATAGATCGTGGTGCGCCTGCCAGTAGTTGGTAAAACTAAAGTCATTCGGTAAATATTATGGAAGTCAGCAATGAACCATCGCCAACTACCAGCACAGAAGCTTATTCAAACAAATTTCGACCTCATTAAGCCCTCTTATGTCGCTCGTATCATGGAGTGTGGGCAATCAAGGCATTCACGTCACTCTTGAGGTATAAAGACGGTATTTTTTATATCAGAGATCAGCACACTAAAGAAACACAGTTTCTCGTGCAAGCCTCAATACATGCTATAGTGGGAAAATTCCCTTCAAAATGTTTTAGAAACAGATTCCTCTAATAATGTTTTATCAGAAAACTTATTCAAAAAGGTTAAAGAAGTAGACAAAACGACGATGTACAATGTGCGAAACTGTCATATTTTTGGTGCTTTAGGTGCTAAGTCGCAACCTGTGAGGTGGCAGATACAAGTAAATATTGCTATTGGAAATGAAGTGACCTTATCCCCGTTCCTGATTCTAAAAAATCTTGTCGTCGACTGCTTGCTGGGTATGGAGTTTTTCTCAGACAAGTATGTCAAATTACATTTTTCTTTGGGTAAGAACTACGTACGAACAGAGCGCAAAGATATTGAAGTAGATATAATACAAACGCCAGAGGAATATGGCAAGTACTTCCAAGGAATAAAAGAAGAATTTTTAAAATCAAAGAGTGTGCCTGAAGATTGTTTCTCAACCCATTAAGGTCAAAATTACAATAACAAAGCATGTACACAAGATAAGGAAATGGACTCTACTTATAAGAATACACATCAGCAATTAGATTTAAGAAACATACTTCTGAAGTGATTCCGTGTTTTTGAGGAAAAACCTGGCGTAATAAAAATAACATATGTGTACCACGTGGACGTCATGCCACATGACACATTTTGCCGTAAATCTTACTCCATTCCGTGAACGAAACGAGAGACAGTTGATCGAGAAATAAGACACATTCCCCGTACTAAAGTCCAATATTAAAAGTGAAACAATCTGATTTCCAAGTACACCTCATTCTGGATGCGAGTGCTGTTAATGAAATAATTGTAGCAATCCGTACAGAACCAGTAAATCCACAAGAGCAATTACAAAAATTTCGTGCAGTACTGTTTCTGACTAGCCTACATGTCCGCTGTTCCTATTGGCAGGTCTTATTTTCAAATGAGTCAGGGAAATACACAACTTTTGTCCATTCTGGCAGAAGTAATCAGTTTTGTGTTATACAGTTTGGAATTAAGTGAAGTTCAAGTGTATTTATTATGGCACTAGATACAGTTATAGGACCAGATCTCCGACACAAAATAGCACTATATATTGACGACATCTTGACAGCAAGTCCTACCTGGAAAGAACCCCCTAAATTTTCGAAGGATGGAGTCACAGTTAACTTGGAGATATCAAAGTTTTGTAATGTGGAAATGAAATTTTTGTGTCGTGTCATATCTCCTGCAGGAATAACACCAGATCCTGATAAGATATATGCAGAGAAAAACTTTTCAACTCCGAAAACAAAATAGCAGTTGAAAGCTTTTCCTCGACTTGGTCCGTTTTTTCGTCGTTTTTTTTTTCTGTGTAGTTACTTAACCGTCCAGCATTGTTAAATCTATTTAAAAAGACTCTCGCATGGCACTGACCAAAGAACTGTCAATCAGACTTCGATGCAAGAAAGAATACTTCAGTGAGTACTGAAATCCTATCTTGCACTGGCATGAATTCAGATTTTTTTCGTTGTCATGAATGCATCCTTTTTGGGAATTTGTGAATGTCTATTCAAATGCCCGAAAAGGACGGAAAGATCAAAGTCAACATGATTAGTTTTGCTATTAGAACCATTAAAGAGTGGGAACATTGATATTCTGCTACTGAGTTAGAAACTGTGGCGATAGAGGCATTTAAGAAGTTCGGTTATTAGATTTAGGTAAAACGCATTAAGGTATTTTGTGACCACAATGCTCTGTGCTACTTATTACCCTGTAAGATACGTCCTAACATTACAAGATGGACAGCTTTTGTACAGGAATATAGTTTCGAGGTAATTCATATAAAAGGTACGAACAATAGCTGTGGTTGACGCTTTGCAGCGTCTTCCGCAAGGACTGACTGATCTTTCGGCATTAACAAAAGAGATAACTGATTGCAGCACTTTGTTAACGAAATACAAGCATTAGAAACAATACTGTTTATATAGTGTAATTTATACAGAACCCACCTGAGAAAATTTTACAGCTTTACAAAACACAAAACAACGTTTTATTCTAGAGACATAATATTTCTGGTGACAATTGATGTATGTGAATTCCAGTAGACAAACGTTGGTTTGGCATATTCGCTATGTTTGGGGTAATTACAGTGCCTCAAAACGTTTAAGGAAACTGAATTTATATTTCTACTTTCTCAATATGCGAAGGTATGTTGAACAGCTATTAAAATCTTGTCTACTGTGTCAAAAAGCAAAGTATGCAAGTAACTGCTGCTACACGGAATTACACTCTGTCTTACCAGCACAACCACTTCAAATTGTGTGTCTTCATGTTGGCGGGCCAATGCCCTCTCGACGAGGTGGTGTTAAGTATTTAGTATGTCTGTATGAGATTTTCTCAAAATGTCTCAAGCTATATGCTACAAGATGGACGGCAGCATCTGCTCTTATTGGGAAGATTCTGAACATTACATTCAAACAGTTTGCAAGCCTATCACATTCCTCACAGACAATGCATCGAATTTTAGGTGCAATAAATGGAAAGATTTTTTACAAGACAATCGTTTTAAGCACAATTTGATACACTGGTACTACCCTTACAGTGACACTCGATTTATAATAACTTATGTTAGAACACAATGCACACTACTGATATAATTTTTTGCACCCTTTGAACATATTGTAAGTAATTTACCTGCTTACACATCATAAACACATACACCATTACTTAATAACCATAATAAAACCACACCTGCCTAAAGAAAGCGTTCTGGAAGGAAAGGTAAGGAACACACTCCTTCAGTCACTCATCATTCCAGAATTACAAAAAAAAAACACTGACGACAAAAGGTTAGGACATGTTAGAAATATTAAAAGGAGAAACAGTATTACTTAAATCTCATACGAAATCGTGTGTTTTACGTAAGGGAAACAGCTCATTGCAAATACTCTCTACATGACACTATCAAATAATAAACATTTCACACCCAGGTAGTTATCCTTTTGCCTTTCCTAAATTTGGTAAAATTAAAGGACTTAATTGCCATCAGAATCCGATGAGAAATCTGCATATGTAACAGTAATTATCTTGTTCTCTGATCTGGAAAATCGTTAGATGTACCAACATTTTTTCCAAATGAAATCTGTGAAAACTGAAGTCAAAAAGAACGAAAACTATGTTTTCATACTGTGAATTTCAGATTAATCAAATTCGTGTAACAGAAGTACAAAGGAACACATCACTACTTAAAATAATCCTGCTGTATTATACAGGGTGTCCCACTTATCGTGACCACCCTAAATAACTGTTTGTCCAGATGCAAATTACAAAATGTTTGAAGCAAATGTTCTTTAGCCGTCAGGGAGACATCAATCAACATAATTACCTTCGTTGTTTTTTGCAAAGATATGAGCAGCGGTATGACTTTTTTAAATGGTTCCTTGTATTTTTTATGCGGTAATTCATTTTCTCTCCTAAATACCTATTCATAAATGTATCACAGTGTACCATTCACTGAAACACAACGTTATTAATTACATATCACAACGCCGACGTTGACGCTCCCAGAGCTAGTGCAGGTACTCGGGGTAGTGGAATACATCCACGTGCTGATATTGACAGAGGACAAATGGGAGTAGAATGTAAACCAACGAAGTGAAGGCAGAAAAACTACTCATCTAAGGGGAATGTAAATTAGCAGAACAGTAATTGCAATACCGTTTTCTTATGTACGGGTACATTTAGTGTGGTAGTTTAGTCCTTTTAAATACTGCTGTGCAGAGTAAGCATGGGGTAAATAAAGGCTGTCCTTCCTACAAAGTGCATCGACATAACGTTTCTTTTATTGTTGTTTTTGAAGGTAGGCGAAATGCTACGCAGGCAGCGGAACTGTACAGAGAGCGATATCCTGACGTGAACCTTCTCGACTGATGTTTTCTCGTCTTGTTGCGACGCTTCAGGGAAGTGAAAGTTTCAAACCACGACAACGCAATCGTCGTAGCACTCGCACAGACGAAGCTGCCGAAATTACTGTTCTCACTTCCATTGCTATGAATCCACATATAAGCACACGACAGCTTGAGCACGAGATTGGCATCCCAAAAACCAGTGTACATCGTATTTTTACACATCACCGGTTCCATCTTTACCATGTACACCCACATCCAGAATTGCATGGGAATGATTTGCTGAATCGTGTACATTTCTGTCAGTGGGCATAGCAGCAAATCCTCGCCATACCGAACTTCTCCTCCAATGTTCTACTTACCGATGAATGTTTCTTCTCAAAGGACAGGTAAATGGAAGGAATGTGCATTATTGGTCCAGCGACAACCTACGATGGCTTAGACAAGTGAAACATCAGCGTCAGTTGAAAGTTAACGTCTGGTGTGGGATGCTTGGTTCTACAATTATTGGCCCTTATTTCATCAATGGTATTCTAAACGGCACAGCTTATGCCAACTTCCTCAGACGAATTCTTCCTCCTCTTCTGGATGAAGTGCCGCTAAGAACCACAATGTTTAAGTGGTATACGATGGATGTCTAGCACATAATGGCTTGCCTGCGCGTCATATTATCAACCGAAGGTATCCCGCCAGATGCATTGGTCGTAGAGGAACAATTACTTGGCCTGCTAGGTCTCCTGATTTAAATCCTCTGGACCTTTTCTTTGGGGATGCATTAAAGACATTGTCTATTGCGATATTCCAACAACTCCAGAGGACATGCAGGAACGACTCGTGCTTCCTTGTAATTCTGTTCAGCAGGCAACAATGGAAGCAGTGTATGTACATCTACATCTACATGGATACTCTGCAAATCACATTTAAGTGCCTGGCAGATGGTTCATCGAACCACATTCACAATTCTCTATTATTTCAACCTTGTATAGCGCGCGGAAAGAATGAACGCCTATATCTTTCCGTACGAGCTTTTATTTCCCTTATTTTATCGTGGTGATCGTTCGTCTCTATGTAGGTCGGTGTCAACAAAATATTTTCGCATTGGGAGGAGAAAGTTGGCGATTGGAATTTCGTTAGAAGGTTCCGTCGCAACGAAAACGCGTTTCTTTTAATGATTTCCAGCCCAAATGCTGTATCATTTCTGTGACACTCTCTCCCATATTTCGCAATAATACAAAACGTGCTGCCCTTCTTTGAACTTTTTCGATGAACTCTGTCAGTCCTATCTGGTAAGGATCCACACCGCGCAGCAGTATTCTGAAAGAGGACGAACAAGCGTAGTGTAGCAGTATCTTTAGGAGGAGGATTTTCTGCCAGCTTTCGAGACAAAGTTTCGTTGTGGAATCTGTTATAGGCATCTCGTATTGAAGTCAGCGCTAAATTTTGAGCTTCTGTAAACGATCGCCAATCTTGGGGATTTTACATCTGTTTAAATTTGGCACGTTTGTTTCGTTGTTTCTGCAACAGTGTTCTAACCTGTTTTGTGTACCAAGGAGGATCAGTTCCGTCGTTTATTGATGTATTTGGTATAAATCTCTCAGTTGCTGCAGATACTATTTCTTTGAATTTAAGCCACATCTGGACTACACCTATATTTAATTTGAAATGAGTAGAGATTGTCTCTCACGAAGGCGTCAAGTGAATTTTTATCTGCTTTTTTGAATAGGTATATTTTTCGCCTATTTTTCGAGGATTTGGGGGTTACAATAACCAATCTCGGTACGACCACCCCTGTGTTCACTAATCGTGAATCGGTTTTGATGCTCTTTATTAACTCAGGATTATCTGTTGCTAAGACGTCAAGTGCGTTTTCACAATCGTTTACTATTCGCGTGGTCTCATGAACTAACTGCTCGAAATAATTTTCAGAGAATGCGTTTAGCACAATTTTGGATGATATTTTATGCGTACCTCCGGAATTAAACATGTATTTTTGCCATCATATACAGGGTAAATCAAAGTCACCACCAACTATTATCGTATGAGTCGGGTACGTGTTTGAAATCACACTCAAGTTTTCTTTGAACGTTTCAGCAACTGTATCATCTGAACTGGGAGATCGGTAAAAGGAGCCAATTATTATTTTATTCCGGTTGCCAATAATGACCTCTGTCCATACTAACACACAGGAAGTAACTACTTCAGCTTCGCGACAAGTTAAACTACTGACAGCAACAAACACGCCACCGCCAACCGTGTTTAGCCTACCTTTCGGAACACTGTCAGGTACTTCGCAAAAATTTCGGCTGAGCTTATATCCGTTTTTAGCCAGCTTTCAGTGCCTATAACGATTTGAACATCAGTGCTTTCTATTAACGCTTGGAACTCTGGTACTTTCCCAACACAGCTACGACAATTTACAACCGTTATACCGATGGTTCCTGTACCTATGTTCTTCTTGTGTTCAGCCTGCACCCTTTGTGACTGAAGCCCTTATTGTGTTTTCCCGTGTCCAGGGCCACCACTCTGAGCATCTTTAAATGTCCTACTCCTGGGCAGTGGTACAGTAGAGTAGAAGTCAATTTTGTGTTATGTTTTTACTTGGTTTTCGTTTGTTTTCTGACAACTCCAGCAAGTGGACGAGTTTGTGATCCCGTGCTCAAAGTAAGTGTTGTGTTATCTAATTCAACGTTGTGTTTCAATGACAGGTACACTGTGATACAGTTTTAAATAGGTCTTTAAAAAAGGAAATGAATTACCGAATAAAAAATACAGGGTGCCATTTAAAAAAGTCATACAGCTGTTCATATCTTTGTAAAAACAAAGCTACAACGAAGGCAATCATGCTGATTGATGTCCCCCTGACGGCTAAAGAACATATGCTTGAAACATTTTGTAATTTGCATTTGGACCAATAGTTATTTAGGATGGTCAAGATAAAAGGGATACCCTCTATACAGATTTTATTGACTGTAGAGAATAGATTTTATTTACTGAATAAATTACGGTGGCCAATTATCCTTCCTCCCAAAACGCCGCGCCATACATTAACCCGCCAAGGTCGCTGATGTTCCACTCTTCGCAGCCATTGTGGATTTCCTGTTGCCCAGTAGTGCATACTATGCCGGTTTACGCTACCGCTGTTGGTGAATGACGCTTCGTCGCTAAATAGAATGCGTGCAGAAAATCTGTCATCGTCCCGTAATTTCTCTTATGCCCAGTGGCAGAACTGTACACGACGTTCAAAGTCGTCGCCATGCAATTCCTGATGCATAGAAATATGGTACGGCTGCAATCGATGTTGATGTAGCATTCCCAATTCTCGCGCACTTTGTCTGCTACTGATGTGCGGATTAGCCGCGACAGCATCTAAAACACCTACTTGGGCATAATCATTTGTTACAGGTCGTGGTTGACGTTTCACATGTGGCTGAACACTTCCTGTTTCCTTAAATAATGTAACCATCCGGCGAGCGGTCCAGACACTTGGATGATGTCGTCCAGGATACCGAGAAGCATAGATAGCACACGCCCGTTGGTCATTTTGATCACAACAGCCATACACCAACACGATAGCGACCTTTTCCGCAATTGGTAATCGGTCCATTTTAACACGGGTAATGTATCACGAAGTAAATGCCGTCCGCACTGGCGGAATGTTACGTGATACCACGTACTTATACGTTTATGACTACTACAGCGCCATCTATCACAAAGCGACACGTTGTAACGGAACTGAAATGGTGGTGGGCTGACAGTAATTTGGAGCCCGCGCGTCTGAAACGGGCGCGCTTGTGTGAGACTGCCAGGGAGTGCACCCTGATGCCATCTATTGGCGAAACTGGGAATTAGCGCTGTCAGACAATGCACTAAGCTCTCAGAGTCAAATGTATTCTTTTTCTTGGTAATTATAAGTTATTACTGTATAATTTAATGTTGTAAAACGCTAGTAGTAAATTATTATGACTGGTATGGACTCCAGGGTAGTAAATATAAATATTCTTAAATACTAAATGATTTCGGTAAAAAGGTGGTAGGGGAACGCCCCCACTCTTGGTGATACGAGCGTAGCTAGGGGTAGCTGGAGACACAGGGACTGAACAATGGAATGGCCTGGGGAGTGTTGACGTGATCGGACGTGCGTAACTGTGCTCACGCAAAAGTGATTGTGCAACAGCGAAGAGGCGAATATCGTCGCCTTTTTGGAGTAAAACGCGACGAATGGTTGTTGAAGCCGCCTCTATGCCACTGGGGCTGATTGTAAGAGTTCCTGTGCCCAGATTTTATGGCGGACGTGCAGTAGCTTATACGAGTGCTACAGCTCGTAGTTCCAGCCGCCATTAAGGGCATGAGGCGTCAAGAGCTGCGTTAGCCACATGCATCTCACCACCAGCAACGACACGTCTACCCAAGGCAAGACTGCTTGCAATTGTTAAGTCGAACTTTGTATACATGTAAAAGGAGAATACCAGTTTTCTTTTATGCAAGTGCAGAGGACAGAATATAGTAATGAGTAAAATTACGACGCATGTTGTTCATTGTAAAGTGTAGTAACCTCAAACATAGTATAGTGAAATCAGACTGAGGCCACCATCGCCTCTTTCATTTACAATTCTTTTGGTTGTAGAATACTTTAGCGTATAAGAATGTTGAAAAGAGCAATGGTCACACCAGAATGAGTCGCCTATTTACAGTTACTTAAATTTTTCTGAGCAACCTTTCAAGTAAAGTCACCTAACTGATTCTGTATCAATGGTCCAAAGAGTAATATCCAAAATCATTAAATAAGTTGAAGGATAGAATTTTGTTAACCGAAGTTGCATAACCTGTCTTGGTAGTAATTACCAAGCCACCTCACAGAAATTGAGAGAGTATTTGCTTTGTAGAATCATCTAGAATGATCAGAAATAGTAATATTCAGAATTAAGTTTAAATTCAACTCAAGCCATTTCACTTTGAAACGAGCCCAAAAATTGATTTATTCTTTTGCTCCTTCAGAGCTGGCGACCGTAGTTATAAGTATTTTCAGGAGGATTCGACGGTAAGTCTGCTGCTCTCGTCGTGCTGATAGGATTATCCACTGCTGCTAGCAGTGGTGATTGGATACATAAGCTCACTACCAAGTTAAGTGGGTTAGGTAGGCAGTGTTACCGTGTGAACTGTAGGGCACTGTAGGCCGTGGATCGAACCCGTTCAATCATCACAGCTCTTAGGGAAATAGTCCGGTTAGGAGTGTACTATTCATTAGGTAAATACTGGCGAGTAACGGTCAAAAATGTATACGCAAGTGAATTTAGCAAGGTCCACGTAGCACCTAGTTAATGTGGTGCAATGGCGAGGGTAGGAGTTGAGTAAAAGTGAGCTGAGCTTGTGGCAGCTGTGCTGGATTCAAATATTAACTACGTGAATTCACTACTGCCTCTTACCATTGGGACTGAGCTATTTACAGTCAAAATACGTAGCAGTAAGCGCAAAGGCGTGACAGCTACAAGTCCGTATTGGTTTTATACATACGGAATTGGGAAGTGGGTCATTCCGTCAGTGGAGGGGGTTAAAACAACCAAGTCAGTGGAGAACATACCCCATTTACTGATGGAAAGATTCAGCGGTTCGGTCGCAACGTACTACACGAATATGTAATAAAAAATGGGGGTTCCTATTTTAAAAAACCCATGTGATATCCGTTTGACCTATGGCAGCGCCATCTAGCGGGCCAACCATAGCGCCATCTGGTTTCCGCCTTCAAGCTAGACGAGTTTCGTTCTATGTAGTTTTTTTGTTTGATGCTTATTTCGAAGTTTTGCATCACCCTGGTTCCCAGAACTTTTGAAGATAGACGTTGCCTGTCGATATCATATCACAGACACACTACCTTTGACTGTTCAGCGATGTCACTAAACCAGCCCAAAAAAAGTCATACCGCTGTTCATATCTTTGTTAAAAGCAAAGTTACAACCGATCAGTGCCAGTCAGTCCACCAGGAAGGAAGTACATGGCTCGTGTTTTCTGTAGTTAAACCATTCCTAGACGGTCAGTACCGCGGTTCGATTGCGTCCGTTTTGTTACTTTGTGCCAGGAAGGTCTCTCAACAAGGAAAGTGTCCAGGTGTCTCGGAGTGAACCAAAGCGATGATGTTCGAACATGAAGGAGATACAGAGGGACAGTAACTATCGATGACATGCCTCACTCAGACCGTCCAAGCGCTACTACTGCAGTGGATGACCGCTACCTACGGATTATGGCTCGGTGGAACCCGGACAGCAACGCCACCATGTAGAATAACGCTATCCGTGCAGCCACAGGATGTCGTGTTACTACTCAGACGGTGCGCAATAGGCTGCAAGCTGCGTAGCTTTACTCCCGACGTCCATGACAAGGTCCACCTTTGCAACCACGACTCCATGCAGTGTGGTACAGGTGGGCGCAATAATGTGCCGAACTACCCCTCATGATTGCCATCACGTTCTCTTCACCGGTGAACGTCGCATATGCCTTCAACCAGACAATCGTCGGAGACGTGTTTGGAGGCAACCCGGTCAGGCTGAACGCCTTAGACGGCTGGTCCCGGCGGAGGTTCGAGTCCTCTCTCGGCCGTGTGTGTGTGTGTGTGTGTGTGTGTGTGTGTGTGTGTCCTTAGGATAATTTAGGTTAGGTAGTGTGTAAGCGTAGGGACTGATGACCTTAGCAGTTAAGTCCCATAAGATTTCACACGCATTTGAACATTTTTTGATCGCCTTAGACACACTGTCCAGTGAAAACAGCAAAGTGCTGCTGTTTTGAGGTGGCATTATGTGAGGCCGACGTATGGTGGTCATGAAAGGCGCCGTAACGGCTGTACGATACGCGACTGCCATCCGGCGACCGATAGTGCAACCATATCGGCAACATATTGTCGAGGCACTCGTCTTCATGCAAGACAATTCGCGCCCCCATCGTGTACATATTGTGAATTACTTCCTTCAGGGTAACGACATCGCTCGACTAGAGTGGCCAGCATGTTCTCCAGACATGAATCCTACCGAACATGCCTGGGATAGATTGAACAGGGCTTTTTATGGACGATGTGACCCACCAACCACTCTAAGAGATGTACGCCGAATCGCCGTTGAGGAATGGGACAATTTGGTCCAACAGTGCCTTGATGAGCTTGTGAATAGTATGCCACGATGAATACAGGCATGCATCAATGCAAGACTACGTGCTACTGGGTACAAGAGGTACCGGTGTGTGCTGCAATCTGGACCACCACCTCTGAAGATCTCGGTGTATGGTGATACAGCATGCAATGTGTGGTTTCCATGAGCAATGAAAAGGTCGGAAATGATGTTTTTGTTGATCTCTATTGCAATTTTCTGTACGGGTTCCGGAACTCTCGGAACTGAGGTGATGAAAAACTTTTTTTGAGGTGTCTTTAAGTTCTGTTGCGCAAAGGAATGAAGAAGAGCACTAGCCGTGATATTTAAATATTTCTTGCTGGAGTCAGTACCTCGAGATGTAGATCCAATATTTTGTTCCAATCTATATTTGAAAAATGAAATCTTAGGGAATGGATCAGGCACCGACTCATTAACTTTAAGCAGATAAGAACTTGTAAATAATGAGCACTGGATGAATATTTCAATATGAGATTGTCCGCATGCTAAGGTGCAATGCCCGTTAGTTACAGCTTTTTTTTCTATTTTCGGTTTGCTTTATATTTGCTTTCGCACATACGCGTGTCTTTGGTCAGTTGTGCGCAGGTACTTCAACTTCGTGGTATTCAGGTGAAACTTAATAGTTTTCACTTCAACTGCTATTACTGTGTCGGTGAAACTTCTATATTATCTTATTCTGAAACTGCTGAGTGAAATTGAATGGAAGTAAACCTGCTTAAACTGCTGAGTTAAACTGAATGTACTCTCACTTTGCTTGTCTTTATCATTTCAAAACTTACCTACAGAATTTGTCCTGACATACAGATCTCAAACTTTTCCTCTTTATCAATTGTTCACAATATTCAACGGTATGTATGTAATCGTATGACTGGGGTCCCCCGTCGGGCAGACCGTTCTCCGGGTGCCGTTTATAAATTTGACGCCACTGCGGCGAGCTGCAGTCGATGAGGATGATAGGAGGGTGATGACGACAGCACAACACCCAGTCCCTGGACGGAGAAAATTCCCCAACCCTGCCGGGAATCGAACCCGAGACCAGAGGATTGACAATACGTCACGCTGACAATATTCAATGGTAATGCGATCTAACTGCTTTAAGATTAACTCAAAGGAATGGCACTAAAGTAGTAGAAATCCTAACAATAACCTATACATTTCATAAGTGACTTACCTCACAAAAATCTTCATTACACGAACTACAGCAATGTCGCAAGCACCAATACAGCCAAATAAATAAAATATTCTAACTACTGTAGGCTCTAACTACTAATAAGCATATAGTTAGCAAAGGAAAGATTTTGTTACAAGGAAAACAATGTATTTTTACCTTAATAATGTGACAACCTGTTCAAAAATTATATAATTGTGCTTGACATCCAGTTCCAAAAATTATACAATCCTGAATAATATTCAATCACCAAGTCGAACACGTCGAGATCGTCCGCTTCGCTAACACTTCAAACCTCTAACCTCCATCAGTGCTAACTGCTCACTTCCAACATCGATCACTGCTGACTGTTCACCTCCAACTTCTCGTCCGACCAGCCACAGAGTCTCTTACAGAGGGCGCACAGCGCTGTCAGAGCTATTAATGCAGTCTATCGCGCTGCCAACATACAGACACACAAACAGCCTACTTACATAGGGAATGCCTGTAGCCCAAACCATAACCAGTAATGAGCCTGCATAGTAGAAAATTTTAAAGCAAAATCAGCTTAACCAGAACTGCTGAACATGAGGTCATTAATCTGAAAGCCCAGTGGAAATATTCTTGTACATGACAAGGAGAAGATTGAGAAATACGAGGAGCGTTTGAAAAGACCGTGCAAAGTCCGAGAGATGGCACCTCCGGCGCGTATCTTGGTCATGTTTAGTTGGTAGCATCTTTGGGAAGAACGCACACCAAGTTTCAGCCATATTGGTCTATTTCTTTGTGTTTGGCATTCGTGTGAATCAAGGAAGTCAAGTTATTGTCAAAAATGGACGAAAAAGAGTTTCGTGTGGTGATTAAACATTACATTATGAAAGTCAAAATGAATCAGAAGACTAAAGAGAAGCTTGATAAAGATTAGAGTGACTCTGCACTTTCGATAAGAACAGTTTATAAGTGGTTTCACAATGTTCGGAGTGGCCATATGGGAACAAGTGATGCTGAACGTTCTGGACGCCCTGTGGAGGTTACGACTCCAGAAATCATTGATAAAATCCATGATATGGTGATGGATGGCAGAAGACTTAAGGTGCGTGAGATTGATAGCGCTGTGGGCTTCTCGAATGAACGGGTACATAATATATTCCATAAACATTTGGACATGAGAAAGGTATCCGCAAAATGGGTTCCGTGATTGCTCACGCTTGACCAAAAACGGAATCATGTGAAGTGTTGCAAGGATGGTTTGCAGCTATTCACGAAGAATTCACAGGACTTTAAGCGTCGTTTCGTCACTGTGGATGAAACATGGAAACATTACTATACCCCTGAGACCATGCAACAATCAAAACAATGGGTTACCAAGGGAGAATCTGCACCGGGAAAGGCGAAGACCATTGCTTCGGCCGGAAAGGTTATGGCGACTGTCTTTTGGGATTCTCAAGGGATAATCCTCATCGACTGTCTGGATAAGGGTAAAACTATTACAGGGGAATATTATTCATCGTTATTGGACCGTTTGAAAACCGAGATGCAACAAAAACTCCGGCGATTGGACCGCAAAGAAGTCCTTTTCCATCACGACAATGCACCAGCGCACACCTTAGTAGTTGTGGTCGTAAAAGTAATGGAAATAGGATTCGAACTCGTTTCACATCCCCCCTGTGGAGAACAGACTTGGCTCCCTCGGACTACTATTTGTTCCCCAATTTGAAGAAATGGCTGGCGGGACAAAGATTTCATTGAAACGAGAAGGTGATTGCAGCAACTAATAGCTATTTTGCAGACTTTGACAACTGCTATTGTTCGGAAATGATCAACGAATTAGAACAGCGTTGGACGAAGTGTATAAGTCTAAAAGGAGACTGTCAAAAAATTAAAAAAGGTTTACCCCAAATACGTAAGTAGTTTTTATTTTTGCACAAACTTTTCAAACGCCCCTCGTAGATGTGAAAGTGTGAATACTCTGAAAACAAAGCCACGTGTCTCGCGTGTGAGATCTCAGTTCGGAGCTTGGTGCTATATTTCCGCGGCGCGCTTTGCTGGGCCTGCAGGGCCGCCTGCTGACCCTTTCGCGCAGTTGGTGGCGGTGGAGGGGGGAGGAGGAGTTGAAAACGGACACGGATGAGCATTGGACCCTTCCGTCTTCCGGGCTGTGTCTGGTGTTTACTCCACCAGGGTTTACGACGGGAACAACTAGAGCGAGAGAGACTCTCGCGGCAGTGTCACGGGTGGCTGTACGGTGGTGGTCCGGCGCGGTGTGTCCGACTGTTTTCGGTAGCGTGGCTAGTGTGTCTCTCTAGTAGTGCGTATTTGTTATGCTTGGAGTTTCTGGACCCCGGTTCTGTTGAGCGAGTACGGATAAGGGCTCCACATTGAGTGTTGCAACCCCTGACTTGTGTACTACGACAAAGAATTTTGTTGTTCAAACTCTGGCGGGATACGTGGCTGCAGTGGCTGTAGTGCTGTGTTGTATCTTGCAGCATAATATTGACGTCATAGGTGAAGTGGCAGCCTTACTATTTCTTGGCTTTGAACATTGCCCGCGTGCAGGTGCTGCTTATTACTGTTTCCAGTCGTAAACTGTAGCTACCGGGTGAGGGTTTGGCGGTGGACTAGGGTTCAAAATGGTTCAAATGGCTCTGAGCACTATGGGACTTAACATCTATGGTCATCAGTCCCCTAGAACTTAGAACTACTTAAACCTAACTAACCTAAGGACATCACACAACACCCAGCCATCACGAGGCAGAGAAAATCCCTGACCCCGCCGGGAATCGAACCCGGAAACCCGGGCGTGGGAAGCGAGAACGCTACCGCACGACCACGAGATGCGGGCGGTGGACTAGGGGCCCTTTGGTGTGAATATTTTGATGTTTCGATGGCGTAATTTGATTCACTCTTTCGCAACGCCTTACCCTTAAGGTGAATTGAATTGTGTGACCCCTTTAGTGAGATTCTCAAATTAGTTAATCGATTCCCTTTTCAAGCACATTGTTTGACTGTTCCTTATATTAAGCATTTTGTAGTTCCGTGTTGGTTTAGAGCAGTTGCTTTTCAGTAGTTTTAAATATGTCATGGAAACGTAAATTTTGGCTGATTTTGAATGCACTGACTTATATTTGGCTCCAGTTCTTTCGTTTCGGCCTGCACTGGGTTGGATGCAACTATTAGCTTGGCGGGCGCTGTAACTGGTTTTCGATGGACCTTTCTGATTTCGGCTAGCGTGAGTTGACCTTCAGGGTGAGATCAGTGACTTGTATCGTACCCCGTGCACTCCTGTGTCTCGGTCATAAGGATTGCCTAGTTGTTTGTGCTTGTGGTACGGCGGTGCTGACAGAAGCTTGTGTCCGATCCGTCCTCGACCATGTTTGCTCCCGAGTAGTGCCTTAAAACAGTTGATGTGATATCTTGCATATCTGTACATACTTAGGTCTATGTGTACTTTGGTGTTGTATTTTGGCCTTACTGGTCGGTTACGGGCAACATTGGTGTGTTACAGTGGGTTTTCCCACTGTCAGTAACCCGTCTAGGTCGGAACCGTGACGGTGCCTCGATGCCGCATTGTGCGGTCCGTCTTCGGGTTTGGTAGTTAGCTTGATTATGTCCTTTTATTGTAAAACTGTCATCAGATAACTTTGTTAATTCAGTGCATACAGTTAAGAGTGAACTGTTTTGGATATATGAACTGAACTGTTCCTACCCATTCGCGCACAGAATATTTTTACTATTTTTTATTATCATCATTCTGGGTGAAAGAAATTTACTGTAAAATTCAATTGCGTTGGAAAAGTTTAAGCTTTCGTTCTTTTGAGTAAGGTTTCTTTATTGTTATTATTGTTATTGGCATTTCGGGCGTAAGGTACTTATAGTCAAAATCTAGTTGCTTTTGGGATTAAAATTTAACCTTTTATGATCTGACTGTTTCGAATGAAAATTTCTTATCATTAATACTGTCGTCATTCTGGGCAAAGGAGATCACTTGGTTGTAGTACTCATTTGTTGTACTACTTTTTACTACCAGATTTAGGATTTCAATGGCTATAGCAGGAATTTTAATTACTTTGAGATAAATATTTTAACTGTTTAAAACTTTCTTTTGGGGGGGGGGATGGAAAAAACTGTTTTACTGTAAGAATAAGGTCTTATTCATCAAATGCAATGTGGCCCAAAATAAAACCATTGTATGTAAATATGAATGCTGCTACCCTTGCATGTTTTCCTGGTCCAGCCCTCCACTCCACAGCCATCTTTGATTTCATCACTAATAACAAGATGTGCAGGGAGGAGTTGCAGCTTAAGCTGTGTAATGTAAGTGACAAAGCTATGAATCATGAATTGACTGAAGTTACAGTGAAGCCATAATCTGTTAAAAAAGGGACCATTAAGTGTGTGTGTGAATGAGGTGGAGAACCTACGAAAGGCATGAAGTGCGGTGTGCTGTGTTTGCCAAGCGTTACTATGTGTAACTTGAACGTATCGCCGACACAGACGCATAAGAAGGTGAACAATTTGCTTACCTGGACTTGATCCTGTGAGCATATGGTTGGCTGTGGCTTAATGTGTGGAAGAGGGATGTCCTTGGAAGGTACTGCAAGGCATTCCAAAATGCGATCGCGCTTGCACATTATCCACTTGACGCCAGTACCAACGAACTGTGTCACGCCTGGGCGGCGGGAACCTTATGACAATCCCAGTTCTTCAGAGCCGACTTATTTGTCGAGACAAATTGTTGCCTTCGTTGGGCTGTTACGAAAATTGAAATGAACACCAAAATCAAATTTAATATAGACACGAAATGTGCCTAGAGTAAATTTTAGTAAGTGTTACACTGTCCAGACGTTTCTTGTGCTGTGTCATTAAAAGCAACTCGCGTCCCTGAATAAAACTCAGCGGATCTCCTAGGATATTGTAGCATCTCTTAAAATCGTTTAGGATTTACCAAAATATACATAAATGTGTGTACATATCTATTTTCATGTTATCTTAGAAATAGAAATCTTGTACTCTGTGCATTTTAAAACGTCTTTTTCAGCACAACCGTCTTGAGTTGTGCAAAAACATCACTGACCCTGTCGCGCAATTGTTTCATGCTCGCGGCCTGTGTGTAAAGTTTGACGACTACCTCAATGACGTCCTGATGCAGTCGTGACTTCCGGGAACAGTACGGACAAAAAACTCATCTCCTGGATCCCATTCACTAAGTATCACTCTCCGCCAAACTCTGTCAGACCAGGAACAAAAGGAACGAACGGACATGACGCAGTGATTTGTTGAGTGGCCTTGTCAAATGCACAGTGAAAAATTATGTCAGTTGTGTGTTTAATCCAACAGTTTGTTATTATCATCACATCCTCCTGATCTCACAAGGTCGCAAGTTCAGTCTTTAGTAAAGCTCGCTTGAAAGTGTTGTGTTAAAAATTATGACAAGAAAAATATTAGCTGTTAATGAATCGACATGTGCATTCAGGCGGCGACCGAATGTGAGTGTCCGGGAGATGCAGAGATCAACCTCCTATGGGTTGTACGTATTACACTTCCAGAAATGGACATCGTTGACATTTAAGAAATATTAAAAACAAACCATTAACTTTCACCACTAACGCCGAAAGAAAAATGGCGCCTCACAGTGATTAAAAAGATTCCCCCCATCAAGATCGAAGGCTAAATCCTTGGGAGTTAACACACCGTGCAGGACGTTCGGCTAGATACAAAATTCAGCTAGGTATAGATTAGATTAGATTTGCTTTCATTCCAATTGATCCGTAGTGAGGAGGTCCTCCAGGATGTGGAACAATTCAGAAAAACAACAATACATGACAAATATTTACAACTAAAACAAATAAGCTAATGTACCATTCCACAGGTCCCAAGTGGAATGATCGTCATTTTTTAATGAACACTAAGTCATTTTACAAATACTAATGCACTGAATTTAAATTAAAAAGGTTATTTATTTATTTATATAGTAATAAACATGTAATACAAGTACTGTAATACTTATTTACAATGAAGACATTACTTCACTGAAATGGAGCAGAAGTTAGATTATACTTACACACACTGCACTCACACACACACACACACACACACACACACACACACACACACACACACACACACACACACACACACAAACACCACTCACACACACAAATTTTCAATGAACACATTAATGCACTGAAATTGTGCAGAAGTTATGTTGTACTTATATACAAATCAGTTGGTTTTACTAAGAAATTCATCAATGGAGTAGAAGGAGTTGGCCACCAATAAATCCTTTAGGCTTCTCTTAAACTGAATTTCATTGGTTGTTAAGCTTTTTATGGCTGCTGGCAAGTTATTGAAAATGTGTGTTCCTGAATAATGCACACCTTTTTGTACAAGACTAAGTGACTTTAAATCCTTGTGAAGATTATTCTTATTTCTAGTATTGATTCCATGAATTGAGCTATTGGTATGAAAAAGTGATATATTTTTAATGACAAATTTCATTAAGGAATAAATGTATTGGGAAGCAGTAGTTAGTATCCCTGGTTCCCTAAACAGGTTATGGGGTGGTGAGAACTGATGGACTGTGATGGCGTGCAACCGAGTGCGAAACAGTCGGTCTTGGAGCTTATCGTGAAACCTAAGGAATCACATTTTCATATGACTATCGTTTTCGTTTATAACTTCTTCGAGTCGCACACGTGCATTTGTGACGACTCTCCGACACAAATCTTCTGGAATGGCGCGACATAACTCCACAATGATGGTCCTAAGTTTCACTGGGTTATCGGATTTTCTGTAGCACACCTTCTCTTTAAGGAACCCAGAAAGGAAGAAGACATATGGATTAATGTCCGAGCTGTGGGGCGGCCACATTCATCCTCCTGCACAACGTTCTGGAAATCTCTTTGAGAATACCCTAAGGCCAAGTCTTTCGTGTAGGAAATCATGCACAACGATAGCAGTATGGGAGCGTGCTCCATCCTACATGAATCATTGTGTCCGCAATGGAAGACATGAGGCCATGAGTTGAGGAAAGAACTGGTTTCGAAGTATTTGTAAATAGCGTTCACTGGTTACTGTAGCATCGAAGAACGGACCGATGATTCCATGGCTTGACATCGCGACCTACACGCACGCTTTCTCCCCGTAGGTGTCTTTCGTATTGATTATTTGCGAAGGTTCACGTGCCCAGAATCGAACGTTCTGTTTGTTCACAACACCGTTCACGTAAAAATAAGCGTCAGAAAACCATGAGTTGTGTAATACTGCCTCTTGGTTTTTCGCAATTGCCCACCTTGCAAACTGCAGTCTCCATTCCTTATCTTTCGCAGTAAGCTTATGCGCCACAGTCATCTTGTATGGATACAAGTGAAGGTCGGATTGAATACTTCTTTGTACAGATCGGCGTGTATTCCCAACTCGGTACTGGCTCTTCTTCTTGATTTACGAGTCAAATCCACTCGAACTGCCTCAATGTTTTGCGGCGAACGTACGGTACGTGTATGTGGCCGCGGACACACCTAACCACATCCAGTACCTTCAAATTTTTGATGTAATCTGAGTATTTTCTGTGAGCTGAGAGCCCCCCTTTGCCGAAATGAGCACGAAACTTTCTCTGTGTCAATGTAACGCTGTTCGTAGTCGAAAGGAGTAACACAATCTTCGTCTTTTGTGCGACGGTCAACCGTCATTTGTCAGCCATCGTGGCAAACTGAAATGAACTCCCTAAAAACATCTCGCATAATTTCCATGAACTGCACGATGTTGAGCGCACAATTTGAAAGCTATTGCCCAATAGTATACTTGAAGGATCAGAATTCAGTCGGGTGACATTGTGCGCCACCCTATATTTTGATCAGCTATTGGCCAAACGCCATGATCATGCCATAGTTTTAGTTTTTCCCACTGTTCCTCGCCGTGATGTAATTATCCCCTATCGCACTTGCAAAATGACACACGCGAAAACGAATCGTAGGGACAGAGCCCTTTCAACTCGTCGATGCGCAATAAATAACTTTCAAGTCACTTTACCATCCAGATTAACAGTGGCGTAATTGAAAATGGCATTTAGTTGATCTTGATAGAGCTCTCTTGGTACGTGCAATTTCCAAAGTTCCTTTCATATGCGCTTTGTAAACTATTTCCTCTGCTGAGCGCTGGGATAAGTTTATCTCATCTACTAATTTCCGGGGCGATTCCGCAGTCTGCTGCGCGGCGTCAAGTTGACGCTTTGTCTGAAATTCAGTTATCTTACATCTTCCCGTTCTGTAGCATTGTTTGAAGTTATGCATCCAGCCACTGCTTCGCTTGTGCAATTTGATGTGTATAACGTAGTAGATCACTCCATGCACATCCCGTAAATTGTATCCAGTACCCTTGAAACGAGCAAACATCATTTTTTACAGTAAGTGCGCTTTGTCCTTTCTTAAATATCTGCAGTTTTTCTTAGCACTACGCAGTAACATTGCTACTGACTTATTTGAAATGTGTTCATAATTTTTTAAATTTTTTTCGGAGGGTGATCTTCCATGTAAGTAATCATGTTTAGCACCCTCTGCTTGGACAACGATTGTCCTTTACTATGCTTCGCTGGAGACGAGCTTTCCCGTTCCCTCTCCGATAATGACGATGACGTTCGTGGTTCGACACCTGTTTCAGTGCCACTTTCACTGTTAAGCACGTATCGTCATCATTGTACTCTTCATGTACATTGGCCACACAATAGAGTGTATACGACTCCATACATTCCACTGACACATCTTTCTTCTGCCACTTCTTTCTGACTCTGCGGAATTCCTTGGGTTCTTTTCTGACGAAATGTCAACTTCGATAACTGTTGTAGATACACTGCGATGTTTGCTTTGTTTGTCGTTGCCATTACTCTGCTTTGTATCAACACCACTAGCACTTTAGTGAGCTACTCGTCAATTAAACAGTTCAACTATGCTCTGCAGACTAATGCTGTGCTCATCATTGGAAACCTCCTGTCCCGCCCCTTGTTGCAATTAGCAGCCAATATCGTGGTTGCATGGTAGACAACATCAGGAGCGTCGAATGCCGTAAACGTCCTTGAACTTTTGCGATCTTCCGCTCAAGGGGTTCCTTGCCAAAGATGTGTTCTGTGACTTAATTTCGCTTTGAGCTTGTTTTCAGGACAAATGCTAGTGTGTCTCATTACTGTCTTGTGTTCTCTTCCTTCGTAGCTGTCTTCGTGAACGGATGGAACGAAAGGCCGTGTCTTACAATGTCAATATGGTTTAGCTGAATTACAGTAACATAAACATTTATTTTCTTCAATTGTATTTTTTAATTTACTCCTTGTCCTCATCTGATAATTTGTAATGTTTTTTCAGCAAATATTCGTTTTTGATTTCTTAATACGATGATGCAATGAATCGGCCGCTACTGTTGCAGCTTCACGTTCTCACAGCACTTTCCAGAAAGCGAACCTGTCCTCAATCAGTTTGCATGATACCGATTTATGAGCGTAATTTTATTATGAAGTTGCTTTTGACGCACAAAACTGATTAATTATCTTTCCACGGTCACAGATCTTTGTGTTAAAGATAGGCTCACAACACAGGCTTTTCCGATTTTCGTGAGTTATGTCATCATTACAATCGCCCTTTCTCTCTTCCGACTTTCATATTCACTACAACCAACATTAACAATTTACTAAAGGAAAATAGCGACATGCGTAGTCACAGCTTCATGATGACACGATTCATAGAGTTGTTTATCTTGGGCCAATGCCTCAACACTAGCAAACTCATCATTTGTCTGGTTCATTATCGAAACTACCATCACTATGTTGCTCTGTATATACAGCTCCAATGCGTGTCAAATGTTCAAATGTGTGTGAAATTTTATGGGACTTAACTGCTAACGTCATCAGTCCCTAAGCTTACACACTACTTAATCTAAATTATCCTAAGGACAAATACACACAACCATGCCCGAGGGAGGACTCGAACCTCCGCCGGGATCAGCCGCACAGTCCATGACTGCAGCGCCCTAGACCGCTCGGCCAATCCCGCGCGGCTCCAATGCGTGTGAAAACTGTTTCCTGTCCCATCCGCTTTCACAACAAGATACTCCATTCCAAATTAATTCAGAGTACAAATCAGATACCATGGCACACAAGCACGTTACTTAAATGGCAGGTAACCTACAATGTAGGATATAAAATATAAAATTTCATGTGACCAAGCAACCTCGTGGGATTCAACAAACTACACCCAGAAGTGGACGCCCGCTCACTCAGCTGTTTCCAATACAGGCTCGGCATGGACCCTCAAACGGGAGCAGCAACGGTCACGAATAGGCACGAAAAATCCCAGAACTAGTGGGTATCTACAACACATTGACATCTGCCTTAAGTAACTAGAAACACAACAATTCATTACAGCACATCATCTGTATAATTACCAACCTATTAATGAACATCAGCTAAGCAGTACAAATCTATCATCTTATGTGTGTAAGGCCAATTATACATTAAGCCGCGAGCGAACTAGATATACGGCCAGCCGGCACGCGCGGGCAAAGGGGGCGGAAAATGCACAACAGCACAAGCAGGACACAACCCAGGACCCCGAACCGCTGCCAAGACAAACAGCAGAAGTTACGACAAAACGAAATCAAAATGCAGGTAACTAGCCTGCAGGCTAACTGTATATCGTATATCGAGTCCCCCCCCCCCCCCTGCCCCGACGCAAAACACAAAGTGACTTACAACAAATAACAACACTTAAATTTGTGATTAAATCTGAATTAATTACAATATCCACATACTGTCGTTGAAGGAATTCTTGTACTTTCATTAACAGAATCATTTTCAAACTATTTAAACACACAGTAACAACTGGCCTCACAGTAACTCGTAAGAATTAATTAAACTACTCATTTAGAATTAGACACGTGTCTCTCAGGCACACTATTACTTCTGATAGAAACGTAACAATAACGTTACTGCAGTTCACGGCAAAATATATCCAGGGAAAATTTTATATATATATATATATATATATATATATATATACTAATTGGCCAACTTAACTCTGTCGTGTGATATAAGTACAATAACCAAGTGGCACTCAGACAAGGACCAGCCAAACTGTTTTCAATGGCGGTGAACACTGGCTCAAATGGCTCTGAGCACTATGGGACTTAACATCTGTGGTCATCAGTCCCCTAGAACTTAGAACTACTTAAACCGAACTAACCTAAGGACGGTACACAACACCCAGCCATCACGAGGCAGAGAAAATCCCTGACCACGCCGGGAATCGAACGCGGGAACCCGGGCGTGGGAAGCGAGAACGCTACCGCACGACCACGAGATGCGGGCGGTGAACACTGACAGTAGCAATCTACAAACATAATGTATCAGCACTGCAGGACCTACTAAATATTAATCATCAGATCACGTACATCTCTCACTAGAATATTGGGTACTAAGCAAGTTGAAATGAAACACATTCGAGGACATACTCAGTAGGAGTAGCAACGAGCGGCCAAGGAAATGAAGTGAACAGCCCAGAACTCAGTAGCCGATTCCGGCCACAATTTACAGCACAAGCAAGGCCCTTACCCTCTTGCTTGTTTGACAAAGCCAGCCGCCGCAGATCCCGGTGCCAGGAGACACATAGCAAGCGAAATACACCAACGGCTTCCCAGCAACGTGACTGCTTCCACGCCGGCGGTATTTCCTGCGGCGTCGTACACGTGCCCTTCCTGCTGCCTCGCACAGCACCTGTACTGTCCGCCAGACTTGGCAAACGACGTTACTGCTAGGCGTCTCAAAGCAGAATTCTCCGCTACGTGCTAGAGCTCCGCGATCGACCCGGTAGGTGGCGCCACCGCGCTCTGCGCACACCACCGGAAAGATGACCGATACCAGCGGCAGGAATATCGCTGAACGAGCCACACGGCTCAGTGACAATAATTTAACGTGTGATAATTTCGAATTAAATTCTAAATATGAAGAAATAATTATTTCGAGGGAAAAACTCCATGTCAGTTCCATGTCTACAAAAAATATGAGACTAAGTTATGTTACACAGTAACAGTTGCACTGAGCGAGGTAATGCAAGGGTTAGCACGCTGGACTGGCATTCGGGAGGACGAAGGTACAACCCCGCGTCCGGCCGTCTTGGTTTTGCTTTTCCTTGGTTTCCTTAAATAGCGCTTCAGGTAAATGCCGGGATGGTTCCTTGGCACTGCCAACTTCCTTCCCCATCCCTCCCTAATCTGATGGGACCGATGACCTCGCTGTTCGGTTCTCTCCCCCAAATCATCCAACCTATTACAATCGCAATACAAACAGTGTTACATTTCTGATTCTGTTGGATCGCGTCAACAATTTAATAAGCGTATTGTGTCCTCTGATACGTGATAGAAATAGGCGCACTGATGAGTTCCATAACAGCATCTTCTGGGGTATGTTGGTGTCAGGGATGCACGGTCTCCGACAGCTCGTTACAAAGTTATTGCATTTCGTTTGGTTTCTTGCCGCAATCGCGGGATTAGCCGAGCGGTCTTAGGCGCTGCAGTCATGGACTGTGCGGCTGGTCCCGGCGTAGGTTCGAGTCCTCCCTCGGGCATGGGTGTGTGTGTTTGTCCTTAGGGTAATTTAGGTTAAGTAGTGTGTAAGCTTAGGGACTGATGACCTTAGCAGTTAAGACCCATAAGACTTCACACACATTTGAACATTTTTATTGCCGCAATTGGCCTCGTACGTGTATTGCACTTAAAATAGTGAACAGAAGCGAAAACGTCGACGGTACTTGTATGGGCTGTTTTTCTTCTTTCTATTCGCTCTCGATACTATTGTCTTATTTGTCCTCTAAAGTTAGTACTGTTCAGCCATCTAAAGCACTGTACATTTAACTGTACCAAGAGACTACATAAATGCATATATATTCATGTGAAAGAGCACAACTTGTCACACTGTAGTACACGATAAAGTTTTTAACAAACGTAAATAGAAGTAAAGCAGATATAACTGTTTTATCAATTCATGCCATATCTGCAACCTAACCATGAGCAATAAAATATGTAAGGAATTAAAATCTACAGATATTCCCTATACACCTAAGGAAATGCGCGATAACTTTAGAAATGCCATTGCCTTTAGTAAACGAAAGAGAAGAATCTGATTGAGGAGGTGGTAACACATTCTTATCAACGCCATCAAAATTTCTGATCGCGCACACTCAGATTTAGGACATGAATACTAAATGTGGTTTACATCATCGACCGACTCAGAACCACACGCCCATGCAGGAGAACCGTGAACAGTCTTTAAATGTGGACGTAGAGGGAAAGAGGTGTGGTTGAACAGGAGTCGAATGATTGAAGCGGTCGTTGATCGGTCCTAATATGTTCTTGTAAACCATGGTGTTGTAGGAAGTTTTGGTTGCAACACCGCATAATAGCCACCTTTTGTTTGTTGGGACACGTTCCACATTTCTTGCTATTATCGTCTACAGCAGCTCTTGACCGCACATAAATAGTCTGTACAGGTTAATGATAAATCGAGAAGTGCTCCTATTGTTGCCGCTTGCTACGCTAAGATGTAAACTTCCTCATTAAAGTGGATACCAGCATGGGAATGCACCCATAGCAAATCTCTTGTCCGCCATCTGCCGTTTATTGCGGACGTTTTCCTGTAACACATCCAAAATGTAACGGCTGTTGAATATTTTAAGAGAATATGAGAGGGAGACACGAGTAATATCTCCAAAAAGTGAGTTGAAGATACAAAAATGAATGCTTCCAAAAGTGCCACTGTCTTCACCATAAAAACAGAAGCACTTTTAGGCAATCTGAAGGCTTTAATGAGTTGGATCTGAAGGCACAGAAAAACACATCCGCTATAATCATGTTGGGGAAATTTGGATACCTCGATACATATATAAATGAAACCAGGCCACTGAACTTCAACGAGTCGATTACATCCACAGTTATAAAGAATCCTTTTCAAACCAGTCGTTTTATAGTTGTTGTTGTTGTAGTCTTCAGTCCTGAGACTGGTTTGCTGCAGCTCTCCATACTACCCTATCCTGTGCAGGCTTCTTCATCTCCCAGTACTTACTGCAGCCCACATCCTTCTGAATCTGCTTAGTGCATTCATCTCTTGGTCCCCCTCTACGATTTTTAACCTCCACGCTGCCCTCCAATGCTAAATTTGTGATCCCTTGATGCCTCAGAACATGTCCTACTAACCGGTCCCTTCTTTTTGTCAAGTTGTGCCACATACTCCTCTTCTCCCCAATTCTATTCAATACTTCATCATTAGTTATGTGATCTACCCATCTAACCTTCAGCACTCTCCTGTAGCACCACATTTCGAAAGCTTCTATTCTCTTCTTGTCCAAACTATTTATCGTCCATGTTTCACTTCCATACATGGCTACACTCCATACAAATACTTTCAGAAACGACTTCCTGACACTTAAATCTATACTCGATGTTAACAAATTTCTCTTCTTCAGAAACGCTTTCCTTGCCATTACCAGTCTACATTTTATATCCTATCTACTTCGACCATCATCAGTTATTTTGCTCCCCAAATAGCAAAACTCCTTTATTACTTTAAGTGCCTCATTTCCTAATCTAATTACCTCAGCATCACCCGACTTAATTCGACTACATTCCATTATCCTCATTTTGCTTTTGTTGATGTTCATCTTATATCCTCCATTCAAGACACTGTCCATTCCGTTCAACTGCCCTTCCAAGTCCTTTGCTGTCTATGATAGAATTACAATGTCATCGGCGAACCTCAAAGTTTTTATTTCTTCTCCATGGATTTTAATTCTTACTCCGAATTTTTTTTTTGTTTCCTTTACTGCTTGCTCAATATACAGATTGAATAACATCGGGGAGAGGCTAAAACCCTGTCTCACTCCCTTCCCAACCACTGCTTCCCTTTCATGCCCCTCGACTCTTATAACTGCCATCTGGTTTCTGTACAAATTGTAAATAGCCTTTCGCTCCCTGTATTTTACCCCTACCACCTTTAGAATTTGAAAGAGAGCCAGTCAACATTGTCAAAAGCTTTCTCTAAGTCTACAAATGCTAGAAATGTAGGTTCGCCTTTCCTTAATCTTTCTTCTAAGATAGGTCGTAAGGTCAGTATTGCCTCGCGTGTTCCAATATTTCTACGGAATCCAAACTGATCTTCGCCGAGGTCGGCTTCTACCAGTTTTTCCATTCGTCTGTAAAGAATTCGCGTTAGTATTTTGCAGCTATGACTTATTAAACTGATAGTTCGCTAATTTTCACATCTGTCAACACGTGCTTTCTTTGGGATTGGAATTATTATATTCTTCTTGAAGTCTCAGGGTATTTCGCCTGTCTCATACATCATGCTCACCAGATGGTAGAGTTTTGTCAGGACTGGCTCTCCCAAGGCCATCAGTAGTTCTAATGGAATGTTATCTACTCCCGGGGCCTTGTTTCGACTCAGGTCTTTCAGTGCTCTGTCAAACTCTTCACGCAGTATCGTATCTCCCATTTCATCATCACCTACATCCTCTTCCATTTCCATAATATTGTCCTCAAGTACATCGCCCTTGTATAGACCCTCTAAATACTCCTTCCACCTTCCTGCTTTTCCTTCTTTGCTTAGAACTGGGTTTCCATCTGAGCTTTTGATATTCATACAAATGGTTCTCTTTTCTCCAAAGGTCTCTTAAATTTTCCTGTAGGCGGTATCTATCTTACCCCTAGTGAGATAAGCCTCTACATCCTTACATTTGTCCTCTAGCCATCCCTGCTTAGCCATTTTGCACTTCCTGTCGATCTCATTTTTGCGACGTCTGTATTCCTTTTTGCCTGCTTCATTTACTGCATTTTTATATTTTCTCCTTTCGTCAATTAAGTTCAATATTTCTTCTGTTACCCAAGGAGTTCTACTAGTCCTCGTCTTTTTACTTACTTGATCATCTGCTGCCTTCACTACTTCATCCCTCAGAGCTACCCATTCTTCTTCTACCGTACTTCTTTCCCCCATTCCTGTCAATTGTTCCCTTATGCTCTCCCTGAAACTCTGTACAACCTATGGTTCTGTCACCTTATCCAGCTCCCGTCTCCTTAAATTACCACCTTTTTGCAGTTTCTACAGTTTTAACCTACAGTTCATAACCAATGGATTGTGGTCAGAGTCCACATCTGTCCCTGGAAATGTCTTACAATTTAAACCTTGTTCGTAAAACTCTGTCTTACCATTATATAATCTATCTGATATCTTCTAGTATCTCCAGGATTCTTCCATGTATACAACCTTCTTTCATGATTTTTGAACCAAGTGTTAGCTATGATTAAGTTATGCTCTGTACAAAATTCTACCAGACGGCTTCCTCTTTTCTTTCTTAGCCCCAATCCATATTCACCTACTATGTTTCCTTCTCTCCCTTTTCCTACTCTCGAATTCCAGTCACCCATGACTATTAAATTTTCGTCTCCCTTCACTACCTGAATAATTTCCTTTATCTCATCATACATTTCTTCAATTTCTTCATCATCTGCAGAGCTAGTTGGCATATAAACTTGTACTACTGTAGTAGGCGTGGGCTTCGTCTCTATCTTAGCCACAATAATGCGTTCACTATGCTTTTTGTAGTAGCTTACCCGCACTCCTATTTTTTTATTCATTATTAAACCTACTCCTGCATTACCCCTATTTGACTTTGTGTTTATAACCCTGTATTCACCTGACCAAAAGTCTTGTTCCTCCTGCCACCGAACTTCACTAATTCCCACTATATCTAACTTTAACCTATCCATTTCCCTTTTTAAATTTTCTAATCTACCTGCCCGGTTAAGGGATCTGACATTCCACGCTCCGATCCGTAGAACGCCAGTTTTCTTTTTCCTGATAACGACGTCCTCTTGCGTAGTCCCCGCCCGGAGATCCGAATGGGGGACTATTTTACCTCCGGAATATTTTACCCAAGAGGACGCCATCATCATTTATCCATACAGTAAAGCTGCATGCCCTCGGGAAAAATTACGGCCATAGTTTCCCCTTGCTTTCAGCCGTTCGCAGTACCAGCACAGCAAGGCCGTTTTGGTTAATGTTGCAAGGCCAGGTCAGTCAATCATCCAGACAGTTGCCCTTGCAACTACTGAAAAGGCTGCTGCCCCTCTTCAGGAACCACACGTTTGTCTGGCCTCTGAACAGATACCCCTCCGTTGTGGTTGCACCTACGGTACGGACATCTGTATCGCTGAGGCACGCAAGCCTCCCCACCAACGGCAAGGTCCATGGTTCATGGGGAAGGCTTTTTATAGTAATAGATTTTAATTGGCAGCCGAGTGTGTCAACATCATATTGAAATAAAAGCAAATGCGAAAAATATTGTACAATACGTAAGATAAGAGGTCAACTATCCAACCCATTACAGACGCCCGGAATCTTACTTCTTCTGCTGGAGGCAGTCCATAATAGGTATGTGCAGTCATTCCTTGTACTGACAGATCTATATACAAACATCAAAAATAGGCTTGCATCACCCCGGTTCTCAGATATCCTGAATATAGACGTTGACTGTTGGTATTATATCACATAGTCCCTTTGACTGTTCAGAAATGTCACTAAACCCGCCCAAAGATGTAAACTACCATCCATGAGCAGCGCCTATTAGACGGGGGTGGGGGGGGGGGGGGACCGACAGCCGATCATTTCCAGTTATTCCACCAGGAACGAGGTACACCGCTCGTGTTGTCTGTAGTTCAACCATGCGTAGTCGGTCAATACCGCGTTTCGATCGCGTTCGCATTGTTACTTTCGGACAGGGAGGCTCTCAACAAGGGAAGTGGCCAAGCGTCTCGGAGTGAACGAAAATGATGTTGTTCGGACATGGAGAAGATACAGAGAGACAGGAACTGTTTATGACATGCGTCGCTTAGGCCGCCGTAGGCCTACTACTGCAGTGGATGACCATTACCTACAGATTAAGGCTCGGTGGAACCCTGACAGCGACGCCACCATGTTGAATAATGCTTTTCGTGCAGCCACAGGACGCGGTGTTCACTCAAGCTGTACTTAATTGGGTGCATGATGCGCAACTTCACTCCCGACGTCCATGGCGAGACCCATCTTTGCAACCACGACACCATGCAGCGTGGTACAGGTGTGAACAACAACATGCTGAATAGGCCGCTCAGGGTTAACATCACGTTCTCTTCACCGATAAGTGTCGCATATACCTTCAACGAGATAATCGGCGGAGACGTGTTTGGAGGCAATCCAGTCAGGCTGAACGCCTCAGACATGCTGTCCAGCGAATGCAGCAAAATGGTGGTTCCCTGCTGTTTTGAGGTGGCATTGTGTGGGGCCGACGTACGCCGCTGGTGGTTATGGAAGGCCCCGTAACGGCTGTACGATACGTGAACGCCATCCTCCGACTGATAGTGCAACCATATCGGCATTATCTTGGCGAGGCATTCGTCTTCATGGACGACAATTCGCGCCACCATCGTGCCCATCTTGTGAATGACTTTCTTCATTGTAACGATATCGCTCGACTAGAGTGGCCAGCATCTTCTCCAGACACGAACCTTATCGAACATGCGTGGGATAGAGGCTGTTTGTGGACGACGTGACCCACCAACCACTCTGAGGGATCTATGCCGAATCGCCGTTAACGAGTGGGATAGTATGGACCATCAGTGCCCTGATGAACTTGTGGATAGTATGCCACGAAGAGTGCAGGCATGCATCAGTACAAGAGGACGTGCTACTGGATATTAGACGTACAGGTGTGTACAGCAATCGTGACCACCACCTCTGAAGGTCTCGCTGTATGATGGTACAACATGCAATATGTGGTTTACATGAGCAATGGGAAGGGCGGAAATGATGTTTACGTTGTTCTTTATTCCAATTTTCTGTACAGGTTCCGGAACTCTCGAAACCTAGATGATGCAAAACATTTTTTGATGTGTGCATAAAGGTCATGCCTTGAATGTAAGATTTATTTGACAACATTTGACGTCTAATGCTCAAGGGCATCTCATGGCACCTGCTGCTAATAACAACAATGCCCTCTTTAACTCGTTGCTTTCAAGTCTGCACCCACAACGGCTCCATTCTGTTTCCGGCAGTGAAGAGCTGGCTGATATGCACCTAATGCATGGGTTCGCTGAATGTATCGAAAGAACGGCACAACGACGCAAAACTGAGGTACCCTGTAGCGACGCCAACCACGGCAGCAGTACATGGTTGCCTACAAAGAAGGAAACCCTGTGTTTTGTCTTTTACGTTTTGGCGATGACGTATTACATGCTTTTTCACCGTTGTGAAGATATTTTCTCATAAACAAAGATGACTGGGACAACAAATTAAATAAGTCATAACTACATTATTATTCCGAAACGAGCAGATGGAGACCCTGAGTCCCACCAAATTACTCAGAAAGAATCCCTGAACAATCTCAGAAAGTCTGTCGGTGGAGCTCTGGTCACTCTGTATGTGAGAGAATGTTATGTAAGCCGAAAGTGATCAGCGTGGGGAGACACTCTTTTTCCTTGTGTGTAATGTTAATAAAAACCTAGTAATTATAATAATGGTCATTTTAAAGTCAATTTGTAAGAAGTTATGACCATAACTAACGTGGTATGATTTTCTGCGATTTTGAACAGATAATGCTCCTGCGTCTCGAGATGTTTCCTTTTCGGCAGCGTTTCGTGGCATATATATATATGTTGTGTCTGTTCTTTAGCACGTGTTCGAAAGAACACACACCACATATGTATAATTAAAGCGAAGAAGGCCAATTATCCCTTTAGCGCAGATACACAACAAGCTCTAACTCTTACGTAATCGACGAAATGTCCCGAGCAATAAGGCAAATGAACAGCGCCCCGACGTCAGTAGCGTGTGGTGTAAATTGAAAATATTGGTCTGGCGGCAGGTGCGCTACGGTAGTCCAAGCGGTTGTCCTGACCACTGTTGCCGGATGACGTACTGGTGAGCACGGCTGTCATGTAAGCAGGACACCCAGGATCGAATCCCAGTCTGGCACAAACTTTCCAGCTGCCCCATTGATACAAATAAGTACCCACTGGCAGCTAATGACTTTAATTCCTTCGTGACTTCTTTCAGAGTATTTGGTGGTGAGTTGGTGGATCTTTTACCAAGAGGTGAAATTATTTTGTGGGCAGCTAGCCAGCTGCACCGTTTCAATGCTTCAACATCTTATGGATGATAAAAGCTTAAGCAGTGCATGGGGACTTTACAGTTTCATGCTACTTTCAAATGCAGGTTATCACGACTTAAAGAACTATGTGTGAGAGTCTGTCTCATGATGAGCTTAGCAGTGAAGCAGCATCACTGACGATCTTATACATCAGTGTATTATCAAGACTTGGCTATTGATATTGCTTTCATAGTAGCTATTTAATTTAGGAATCTACGAGTACCAACGCTTTTTTCCTATTCAAGCAATCTTAGCCGCGCTTAACTACGACCCAATTCCTTTAACTATAATGTGGAGATCTATAAGCTTTAATTAGTTGATGTAAAGCCATCGTAACTTTTGTATTCTGCATGAACAATATACAGATTTCACACTGAACTTCACCACCATGTGAACCATATTTATGTGCTTTCACTGAGTTACGATTTATTTTCTTTAATTTATTTATTCATTTAGTAGCTGAGTACCTGGCGTTGCCCGGTTGTGTGTTTATTCCAGTGTTCTATTGGTCCTTCTCCCTCTCTATCAATCTCCACCTCCCCTCTCCATGTCATTTTTCTTATCGATCTCCTCCTCCCACCACTCTCTGTCCACATCCTTCCCCTATCTCTCTCCACATCCTCTCATTTCTTTCTCTGTCCACCCCCTTCTTTTCCCTCTCGCTGTCCATCTCCTCCTCTTTCCTTTCTCTGTCCACTTGCTCCTTTCTGCCCATCTTCTCCCCCCCCCCCTCTCTAAGTCCACCTCCTCTCTGTCTCTCTGTCCTCCGACTAACCACCTCGCTCTCTGTCCGTCTCCTGCTGCCCACTATCTCCGTCCATCTCTTCCTCCCCTCTCTCTCTGTCCATCTCCCCCTTCTCCTCTGTCCATCTCCTTCTTACCCTTCTCTCTGTCATAGTCTTCTCTCTGTTCTCTGTCTGTCTCCTCTTTCCTTTTTCTGTCCATCTGCTCCATTTCCCTTGTCCGTCTCCTTCCCCCCATCTAAGTCCATCTCTTCCATCCAGGTCTCTCTGTCTATCTCTCCCTCTCTCTGTCCTCCCCCTCTCTATCCCCGTCTTCCCTCCCCTCTCCCTGTCCATCTTCTTGTCCTCCTCTTTCCATCCATCTCCTCCTCTTTCTATTTTATGCCCTTCTTGTCTTTCCCTCCCTCTCTGTCCATTTTTCCCTCCCCATCTCTGTTACTCTCCCACACTTCTCTGTCCATCCCTTCACCCTCCCTCTCTCAGTCCATCTCCACCTCTTTCCTTTCTCTGTCCATCTTCTCCTCCCCACCCCTCTCTGTCCATTTCTGTCTTCCCCTCTGTCCATCTCTTCATCCTCCTATTTTAGTGCACGATAAGCGAAAATATAGTAAGTTAGAAACATTTTTCCTTTCGTCATTTTGTGGGGACTGTCAGCGATAAAAAGGTTTTTAAGGGTCTGAAATCATGAGTAACGTATGCTGCAATTCGTTAAGTGCTCTCATCATCAAATACTGGATGAATGAAGTTTGGGCAATCACGCGTCATGGGCTATACTGCTTTCTCATCTCCAACCCACCACTTTGGTAGACAGGTGGTTCTTGCCCCTATAGAAATTCTTTCCAGTCAGTAAGTGACATATGTACCATGTTTGGTAGAAATCGGTCCAGTGGCTTACAAGGAGATACGGAACATACATACATGCATACAAATGTACATCCAGCGACAGAAGAATAAGCAATAAAGACTTTAAATCAACCTAACGAAAACAAATAAACGTAACATATTTATTATATATAGGTATTTTTGCAATATGGGCAAACTTGACGTGTGTAATTGGTGCATTCCTGATGAAGCTTATTAAGATAGTGTGTAGTAACGTATTACTATCTTTACGACTATTCTCATCGAGCCATATACGTCATCTCGCATTTCTAGCTTCTTCTCTCACACAAATAATGATAAAAATTCAGAAATTCAGGGTCGCTACCAGCCCAAGCCCTTCCTAACCATTTAGAGAAAAACGGAGCTGGAAAATTATTAGTTTAATTACTTTAATAATTTAATTACAAGTATGCAAATTTCTTTAAGTAGCGAGATAGATAGCGCTCCATGTCGTGCATGAAGCAACTTGATTAATTCTGGATTGGGAATCGGAGTAAGTGGATAAGATCAACACCACAGAATTTATCTTTCTTGTAGATTATTTACTGTATCTAAGTATTAGGTTGCACATCCTAACTACACGTAACTGGTGCCTGACTAGAAATATTTAAGTAAGTATTACGTGAGAATGTAACAGAGCACAATTTAACTACAGCAAGAAGAAACACAGAAAACGGCGGTGGGAGACAATGATACTATCATCTCCTTTGCATTCATACCATAAAAATATCTCATTGAGATTCTTACTACGATTCTACGCATGCACTATTCTGGACAGAGGTTTAACCAACGCACGAGGTTGTGCGATAATTATTCAACATACTAACAGCGTTTGCTGCTTGCAAACGGCCGAACTAGATCACGTTGTGCATTCCGAATCAAACTTTTGTGCTGCTTTGTAGAAAGCGCACGAAAGAACAGATATTCTTGCAGAAATTATAGCTCATTAAACAAGCAAACTGTTAAAATTAAGTCCACTGCGGTGCCGTGTTGGACCAGAATGGTCATTGATTACCAAACACGTGGCACAAAATCGACACACAAAGACAAAAGCAACTTCCACAAAATATAAGATTAAAAATCATAAAAAATCATACCGGCTTCGACACAGTATTACACTCACGTACGGTTGAAGTGATCCTAACCAGCTTTTCTTAGTCATATTTACCGTTTGAAATTCTACTTCACCGTTGTTCAAAATGAACAAACTTCCACACTTGTAACTCAAACACCCAAAAATCGTCTATTTAAAGCAGTATAAAGTATTCGGAAAAATAACTCGCTTCACTCGTTTCACCAATATAAAGCATTCGGAAAAATAACTCGCTTCACTCGTTCCAGTTAACCTGAAGTTCCTAAGTATTTCAACAGTTAAACATAAAGAAGCCCTAACTCGACCTGCTTCCTATCACCTGAAACCCCCCTTAAGAGCTACCATCCGTAACTCACCAAGCCTTCACCGAAGAGTTCCACTTTCTCTTTCGAGATTACCTAGCTCCCCGTGCAGCGGAAGCTACCAGAGGGGTAGCCCTCCGTCACCAACCTCACACACAAAAACAGTCTTCGACACAGCCTCCGACTAAGATGGGTAAACCTCTCTGTTGGTCATCCTATGCTCTCCGTCGAACGAGAAGCAACATCGTCTGCTCCCAGTAGACGATGACCAACTCAGCGTTTCCCACACAACAAAAAAAAAAAAAAAAAATAAATAAAATAAAATATATATATATATATATATATATATATATATATATATATATATATATATATATATAAAAACCGATACCCCACATTAAAACGCACATATAATATTCAATAGGCCTTATTTGAGTGTTCAGTCTTTCTGGAAGAGTTCAGGTAGTAAAGTGAATAAGTTGTACCGAATTCGTCAAGCGTGTTATCAAACGAGTTCACAGAAATGGTATTAGGTCATACATACAGTGGTGGAGTGCCTACTCTTGAAACTGTAGAGACACACTTTGTCGTCAGTGTCGTTCACTAGTCCAAACACCAATTAAATTCTAACACTGTGGGTTACGAGTAGCTTCGCGAAGACTTTCCATTTAATGGAGAGAGGGACTGTCAGTTTAAGGCCTTGAGAAAAGGATTTATTTGGTCTAATTCACTGCTTTTCGTAATCATTGAAGCACGTGACCGGTCCAAAAAAAAGTGTGTTCCTTCCCAGTAGAGATAGGGCAATTCTGGTCTCTGAAGAAATTTTAAACATCACGTTCTGCGACTGCTCACCTTTTGTCTTTCCTTTGCCTTATCCTCGTAGCCTACAGTCTACTATCCGAAGACGGGAAGTGACGCAGTAATCTTCCTGACTTTTTTTTATTTCTAGTGTGTTTCAACTTAGTACATGTGCTGATAGTGACAGGAAAGCGTTTACGCTGTGCCCGGACAGAGGGCCGTACTCCTGTAGAACGGTCACGGCGTGGCGGTCATCACAGGACGCTGTGACGTACTGGACCGTCTATCACGGTAGCAGGGGCCAGGGCGGTGTTAATGGCCGTGTCGTGCCTACGCGGACTGTCACGGTAATTAATACGAACTTCCGCCAGCCTGCAGATCTGTGGACCCACGTCATGCGTCATTGTACAGCGGGGTTTCCGCCTGAGCTCCTAATGAAATTTACTGACGTTTCCAGCTACTCGGCGCCTGCTAGCACTGCAATGCCATCGTGAATACCGCGAACGGAAGAGCTGAATGCAGCCGCTGACAGAGCAAGCGTCAGCATTACATTCCCAGTGCTTTTGCATGTACAGGTGCTTAGACACAAACCGAATATACTTTCTGTAGTGCTGCAGTTAGGAAACCTAAGATACGTGGATGAAAAGTCACACTCGTGATGAAACTTTTTGTTCTACTGATGAGATTGTACTCTCCAATCATTCAGAAAACAATGACACTAGTTGTATCTTCAGAATTTTGTCTTTTCTTCTGGTCAACCATAAATTAAGCATTCACATAGAATAAATTAACGATCGTCGATGAGTTGGACTGGAAAGTAAGAGCAAACACTAAAATATGAAGCCCAGCTCTGCAGCAACTAAATAAAATCTAATACTCAGATTCTATGGCAGCTGATGATGTAGAAAATGTAGTAGACATTAGTTAATAAAAAAATAAAATGTGCAGAAATAATGGTAATTTACTATTAAAGATTGCCTTAATAGAGATGTAAGGGATAAATTGTCTAGACGTCTATCTGGAGTGAAATAAATTATGACTGTTAATTATGGACTCAGGGGAAATGAGAAAGGGAAAAGTCAGAAGCAACAGAGAGGCATAATAAGTCCTGCACTGTAGGAAAATCAAATATGTATATGCGTAAAGAATTTAATGATAGATGAATTTAAAGATATCAGCAGTCTTACAGCACAAGGACTTAATATGAGTGTTCTCAGAGAAAGAAGACAGTTGTCACTCTTCTTCTTCTTTTTCTTCTGCTAACTACTCTTTTCCTCTGTTTGTCGGCCGCATTCCATGGATGTACCGGACCAGATCGTGTCCCATCTCTAGGATGGCCGCCCAAGCAGTCACTTTACTTACGGTCGTCCATGCATATAAATTTTAACTATGCTGCCCAACACAATCAAAGGGTCACTTTTTCCAAACCCCGTAATTGTTTCCCATTACCGCGCATTAGTCCGAAATCTTGCTCAAAGATGCCTGCAATCTTCGACTGTAATGGTGCTATAGCATGGCACACTGTGACGTCATCATAGGGCTCGGCGACATTTCAAACAGCAAGGTGCCAACACAGGCCAGAGCTCAGAAGTTCAAGTGACGTGTAAGGTGGGTTAATGATGTTACATTGGCCATTTCTCCCCAATGCCACCGTGGACTTGTCACACGATGAGAGAGTCGTCCCGCCACTTTATTACCAATATTTCGCCGCTTCCTTTGACGCCTCTGCGAGGAAGCTAAGAACCGCGAAGCCCAGTGTTGAAATCACTTGGTTTTATTATGGGGTACGCCACCGTTCTCTATCGACACGAAAAGGTCTCAAAAGCAACAGTTCGGAGTGCGACGAGCGGCACGACGACGTTCTTGACTAGCTTTGTTACTGCTGACACAATTCACTGCACGATTCAGTCTTTGCTTGAGGACATCGCCGGCCTGCAAGGCCATCGAACGTGATCGCATCCTTCTGGAGTATAGCAAGACAGCAACTTATACTCTGATGTACAGGGTGGACCCTCTAGACAGCTTCCAGGGGCGGGGGTACAGGGGGGGGGGGGGACGGCAAAATTGACACATGCTTGAATAAAATGGCAACAAAGTTGGTGCAACTTCAGCCCCATTCATCTACTGGGTGATCCAAAAGTCAGTATAAATTTGAAAACTGAATAAATCACGGAATAATGTAGACAGAGAGGTACAAATTGACACACATACTTGGAATGACATGGGGCTTTATTAGAACCAAAAAAATACAAAAGTTCCCAAAATGTCCGACAGATGGCGCTTCATCTGATCAGAATAGCAATAATTAGCAAAGCAAAGATGATATTCTTTACAGAGAATGCTCAATATGTCCACGATCATTCCTGAACAATAGCTGTAGTCGAGGAATAATGTTGTGAATAGCACTGTAGAGAATGTCCGGATTTACGGTGAGGCATTGGCGTCGGATGTTGTCTTTCAGCATCCCTAGAGATGTCGGTCGATCACGATACACTTGCGACTTCAGGTAACCCCAAAGCCAATAATCGCACGGACTGAGGTCTGGGGACCTGGGAGGCCAAGCATGACGACAGTGGCGGCTGAGCACACCATCATCACCAAACGACGTGCGCAAGAGATCTTTCACGCGTTAAGCAATTTTATTTATTTATTTATTTTTTGTTTTTTGTTCTAAGGAAACCCCATGTTATTCCAAGCATGTGTGTCAATTTTTGCCCCTCTACCTACATTATTCCGTGGTTTATTAAGTTTTCAAATTTATACTGACTTTTTGATCACCTGGTATATCTACATCTAGATGATTACTCTGCATTTCACAACTAACTGCCTGGCAGAGGAGCGCTTTAAAAATGTATCTGTACAGCCACAGGCAGTCATTGACTCCTAGGTGCAGATGTGACAGGCATCTATTTCGACTCCCCTTAGATTTCGCATGCGGCAAGTGGTCGCTAGTTGACTGACGTAGCGCCACTCAACTCAGGGGTGTGGAAATGATTGCCTGTCACTACGGCACCGAGGAATCAATTTCTGGCTGTCTCTGCACAGGCACATTTTTGAAATGCTCAACAGAGATGCACGGGTGGCACTGAGTATGTTGTCTGCTGACAGGTCTTAGAGAGATCATTTGTGGTTTTATTGACGCATGTGTCAATGTCGCATCCAAGATCACACCACAGACGGGTGTAAAACAGGATGACCGAAAAAGCATTAACAACGTTTGCTGCTTCGTATCACATTCAAATTTCGTCTCATGGTTTTGAACGGTTCATAGTGGTTGCACCCTGCACACCAGAGCAAAAATTTAGGTCGCACTACAATCCAAAGGGATCAGATCACTTTCAACGGGGCTGCGGGCCATGATGACCTTACTGGGGGACTGAACCGTCCGGAGGGTGTCGGCAGCGTCACAGGGGTCAGAAACGTTGTCCTATTGCTCATCGCACTGAGAATTGTCGTTTTCAACCGCGAAATGTGCTGGAATCGACTTCCGTAAGGAAGGGATCGTTTCATTGATGCCCTTTGTGCACTTCCTGAGGCCCATTCGGGTCGATACTGAACGGAAGTGTGTTCCTCAACCGCCCACAGGAAAATCGTGTGATTTCAACGCTGGGCGTCGCGATTCTGATTTCCATCGCCGAGGCGTCAAAAGAAGGGGTGATGTGGGTAAGAAGGTCTGTGGCACGTCCATGCTGGCGTTGAGGAGAATTATGGTCAAATTTGGTGCCAATATGATATGATTATCCCACCTTTCACCTCACATGAACTTCTGATAACTGGCCTTTTTTTCGCATGTGTTGGCACATTGTTTGCAGCGTCGGCATTCCCGCGGAAGACCTCCCTGGGCGCCACGCTTTTGCACCATTACAGAGAAAGTCAAATTTCAAACATCTGTGTCGTAATGGGAGATGATTACGAGGTCTCTAAAAAGTGATCCTGTAATTGTGTTGGGTAGAGTAGTATTGTCTGTATCATCCTTTCCACGTGGTCCTTCCAATATCTTCTACTTGTCTTCATTCATTTATACATTTCTTATATTTCATACTGATCCCTTATAGATACATTTCTTCTCTTGTATCAGATGAGTACCCCCTTGGATCTTCCGTAACTTTTGTTTTAATTTACTGTTTCTGCTCTACTTTCTGCTCTATGTGTCATAACAAGACAAACTGCTTCTTCACATATTTTTATTTTTTCCTTCGTTGTGATAAATATGTTCCCCCATACCTCTACTGCCTTTTCCACTTGGTTTTTACAGCTTCATAGATACTTAAAGCTCATTACTTGTTCATATGACACACACATACTTCCAATTTATATCTTACAAGTGTTTTTATATTACCATACCCTTTATTTTTTTATGAGATTTTCGCTTTTTATTGTTTATGTGTTTTACTGCATTCGTAAAATAACCTTTGTAAATTATCCTCATTATTTTCTATCAGTACAGCATCATTAGTGCAATATACAGGGTGTTTCAAAAATGACTGGTATATTTGAAACGGCAATAAAAACTAAACGAGCAGCGATAGAAATACACCGTTTGTTGCAATATGCTTGGGACAACGGTACATTTTCAGGCGGACAAACTTTCGAAATTACAGTAGTTACAATTTTCAACAACAGATGGCGCTGCAAGTGATGTGAAAGATATAGAAGACAACGCAGTCTGTGGGTGCGCCATTCTGTACGTCGTCTTTCTGCTGTAAGCGTGTGCTGTTCACAACGTGCAAGTGTGCTGTAGACAACATGGTTTATTCCTTAAAACAGAGGATTTTTCTGGTGTTGGAATTCCGCCGCCTAGAACACAGTGTTGTTGCAACAAGACGAAGTTTTCAACGGAGGTTTAATGTAACCAAAGGACCGAAAAGCGATACAATAAAGGATCTGTTTGAAAAATTTCAACAGACTGGGAACGTGACGGATGAACGTGCTGGAAAGGTAGGGCGACCGCGTACGGCAACCACAGAGGGCAACGCGCAGCTAGTGCAGCAGGTGATCCAACAGCGGCCTCGGGTTTCCGTTCGCCGTGTTGCAGCTGCGGTCCAAATGACGCCAACGTCCACGTATCGTCTCATGCGCCAGAGTTTACACCTCTATCCATACAAAATTCAAACGCGGCAACCCCTCAGCGCCGCTACCATTGCTGCACGAGAGACATTCGCTAACGATATAGTGCACAGGATTGATGACGGCGATATGCATGTGGGCAGCATTTGGTTTACTGACGAAGCTTATTTTTACCTGGACGGCTTCGTCAATAAACAGAACTGGCGCATATGGGGAACCGAAAAGCCCCATGTTGCAGTCCCATCGTCCCTGAATCCTCAAAAAGTACTGGTCTGGGCCGCCATTTCTTCCAAAGGAATCATTGGCCCATTTTTCAGATCCGAAACGATTACTGCATCACGCTATCTGGACATTCTTCGTGAATTTGTGGCGGTACAAACTGCCTTAGACGACACTGCGAACGCCTCGTGGTTTATGCAAGATGGTGCCCGGCCACATCGCACGGCCGACGTCTTTAATTTCCTGAATGAATATTTCGATGATCGTGTGATTGCTTTGGGCTATCCGAAACATACAGAAGGCGGCGTGGATTGGCCTCCCTATTCGCCAGACATGAACCCCTGTGACTTCTTTCTGTGGGGACACGTGAAAGACCAGGTGTACCGCCAAATCCAGAAACAATTGAACAGCTGAAGCAGTACATCTCATCTGCATGTGAAGCCATTCCGCCAGACACCTTGTCAAAGGTTTCGGGTCATTTCATTCAGAGACTACGCCATATTATTGCTACGCATGGTGGATATGTGGAAAATATCGTACTATAGAGTTTCCCAGACCGCAGCGCCATCTGTTGTTGAAAATTGTAACTACTGTAATTTCGAAAGTTTGTCTGCCTGAAAATGTATTGTTGTCCCAAGCATATTGCAACAAACGGTGTATTTCTATCGCTGCTCGTTTAGTTTTTATTCCCGTTTCAAATATACCGGTCATTTTTGAAACACCCTGTATAACACAATTCAAGACAGTAAAAAACGACGCGCAACTAATGTGACAGATATCGGTAGACGTAATGTACATGTCCAGATAAACAAAGAGATCTGGTGACGTTGCTGGCCAAGGTAGGGGTTTGGCAAACACGAAGACAAGCAGTAGAAACTCTCGACGTTTGAGGGCGGGGATTATATTGTTGAAATGTAAGCCCAGAGTGGCCTGCCATGAAGGGCAACAAAACGGGGCGTAGAATATCGTCAGCGTTCAGCTGTACTGTGAGGGTGGCACGGATGACAGTCAAAGGGTCTCTGCTATGAGATGAAATGGCACCCCAGATCATCAACCCCGGTTTTCGGGCCTTGTGGCGGGCGACAGTCAGGTTGGTGTCCCACCGTTGTTCGGAGTTTCTTGAGACACGTATTTGCTATCAGTCTGGACTCAGTACGAAGCACGAATCATCACTGGAGACAGTTCTATTCCAGTCAATGAAATTGCAGACCTATTTTGCCGACAACATTGCAATTGGGGCTGTTGTTGTACAGACTGTCTACCAGATGGAAGTCGGGGTGAGGAGCACCGTGAGCTCAGTCCCCTTTCTCTGAGCCACATGTTAATGGCTGTAATGATCACTGAAGTACCAGTTGCACTTCGTATCGATGATAATGATGAATCCGGGGCTCTGAGTGTGTGTCTAACGTCTGATCGGTCTTCAAGTTCTGTCGTCTCTTTCTGCGTTGATTGCTTCCTTCTTGCCGCTGTGTGGGGCCATGGTTCTCCCATTCCTGCCAAAATCGTCGGAAAGTGGCATCGCTTCTATTGAAATGTAGAGCGATTAGCTGATTGCTCCAACCGACTTCTTTGAGCCCAGCTAATCCTTCTCTCCCAAATGCTGACATCTTCGTATATTGTTCACTCGTCTGTCTCGAGGCATAGTTACTACCCAACTGCGTACACGGAAAGAAATTCGTAAATACTTTTCAGCACGGAGTGGAGTTTTACCCTGTTTACTATCCATGCCTGCTGCCCGGTGAAACTGAGCTGCAGAGTCACAGTTCGTCCATCGTTCGCTCAAATGTGTCTCCGTCAGATGTCTGGGAGACGCCCAGTGTGCCAGCTATGTCTGAGGAACGTGAAGTTGCTTGGATTCTACTTTATGTATTTTGGTTTGTTGAATCGATTTTGTTCAATCTCGAACCGCGCGACTGCTACTGTCGCAGGTTCGAATCCTGCCTCGGTTATGGATGTGTGTTACGTCCTTAGGTTAGTTAGGTTTAAGTAGTTCTAAGTCTAGGGGACTGATGACCTCAGATGTTAAGTCCCATAGTGCTTAGAGCCATTTGAGCCATTTGAATCGATTTTGTTTTATCTAATATCGTTTGCGGTGAGAATTCTTAAGAAAGTGATAGCATACCTGTGAGTGGAAAATTTGTTGTTGTCGTTCATCTGGCTACGATTGCTTGGTCTTTTTCAGTCACGTCGTCCTTGGTCGAGATTTTGTCAGACTCTGAAAGTTGGTTACCTAGTGTGGTATATCCACTGTTTTTAATTCTAGCTGGATCTGAAGGAACAGGCGCCATCAGTGGACAATAGAGTTAACATTCTGAGTACTGTCTAGTTCCAAATGTAGGCCCTGCTTTAAGAATTAATTGACTCACACCAGTATCCGTCTCGGAAGAGAAGATCTGCTCTCCATAGTTAGCTAATATATTTTCAGTATCGCGGGCAGCGCCGTCTCAGAATAAACGAGTCAGTGCCCGATAACTACTTAGCGATATTTAGTATTAAGTGAAGAATCATCTAAAGTGTTCTATAGAATATGCATAAGTCGTGTCTTAGTGTAGGAAATGGTTTTGGTGGTGGCGTTATGCACCACTAAATTTAATATCTGGAGACGTGATAGAGTTCTTGTGTGTAACCTAACGAACTCTGTTATTGATAGTTTTGACCACTAGTTACATGTGTTGATTATCCGTTTGTGCTACTTTATATTGGTGTGTTTGTGTGTGTGGGGTGTTGTGTGCCGACCGGTAAATTTTTGAACAATTGCAAGAGATTCGAGGACAGCAGCGATTGAAAAAAATAAATCTTATGGAACTACATAAAAAATAATATACTACGAAACAACAAACAAAACAACACTCTGTGCTTTGTAAACAGCTTGGATCATCCTTGTTGTGCTGCTGACAAGGTACTCGGTACGTTGCTGCTCATGGTTCTTCGACGGTGCCCACCCTGAGGGTGTCCAGAGAGCGTGGAAGGCTCTACGACAATGGGCTGCAAGGCTCAACAAGTTTCAAGCGCCTTCAATCGAATTGCTGTCCATATAGGATGTCAAACAATTTGGTTCAGACTGAAATAGCTGAAAATGAGTCCACAACCGGTTATATTGACCCAGGGAACCAATGGTCAGAAATTCATATTTATTTTGCTGCAGATATACAACCCATAGTGGTTGTTCAAAGCGACGACTGCCAGTTTCAGTGCATGTACTGCAACTATGCGAAGATGTTGTACATTGGAACAGGCATAGGGTGATAAACAGTGTTCATCCATGACCATAAAACAGGCATACTGTACGCAACTTAGCTGCCGCCCCGTTTGACTGGTCCAACTTACATGGAGATCCTGCAGAGATGTGCCGCCACAGTTCTTGAAGACTGTATCCCTTATCCGCAAAAGGATGTGGTTTTAAACATGACGGTGCATCAGAGCGCTTCGATGTTAATGTCTGCGAGCGACACTTACCCTCATCTTTGGATTTGAAGGACAGGTCCTTTCCAAAGGCCAGTGCGTTTGCATGATCTTACACCTCTGGACTTTTTCCTCTGCGTTTTGGACAAAACATTGATGTATGAAACCATAGTCGAAACGGATGAAGACCTGCTTGCTGCCTGTCTCCTGGTACAACAGACACCAGAGATATTTGAGAGTGTGCGACAGAACTTCATGCGTCTTTGTCATATTTGCATTGAGACTGGTAGTCGTCTCTTTGAACAATTATTACGAGGTAAGATGTTGTTATGCAGTGTACGTTGTGGTATGTCCGTAACACAATAAATATGCACTCCCTACCAACGGTTCCCCATCTCAATATAATCGGCTGTGGACCACTGTCACCTGTTTCCGGTAGGCCCAAAAGGCTTGAGACACGTTGTGGATACCACAAGACATTTAGCTCGATTGATTTATGCCTTCTGGAGGAAAATGTTCATAGGTCAAGGGCAGTGCGCTCGTGTAATATCGCACCCACTGACGCCATGGTGGGTAAAGGGTTCAATAATAGATTAGAGGATCCTGTTCCGATGCTGCATAGGCCTCGAAATGACGACAGAAGTGTCCATCGTCCGTTCACGATAGTGGCCCAAAACATGACTGATCCACCTCCCTGCTAATCGCGTGAGACCGCAGTTCGGAGAAGCGCTTTGGTAGCCAGCCTCCTCCACATTCTTCGCATCGATCATTACCCGTCAGACAAATCCTGTACTCATCAGTGAAGAGAACAGGACGCTGTTTACCCAGCTTTCGAAAGAGGTGTAGTGTGTTAATGAAAGGTATGCTACAGAGATGACATTACAGGGAGAAACAATAAATTATTGCCTCTAAAGTAGGAATGCAACGGCCCCTTTCCTGTCACCTCCTCTACCTGCTCCCCACCTGCACCATTCTCACTTCATACCTGGCCCATACTCCTTCCCTTCCACTTATCCCTAAGAAACACCCTTCGCTTCCCCTTACCTACGATTTTATAAACCACACCCCTTTGTGGGAAATAGGCCAATCACAGAGCTTCTTACCCAACACCATATTTAGCTCTCCCAATTAAAAGCTCAGTATTTTACTGTCAATTAGCATTTCTGAACTCCTCTTTAAACCACATATCTTTCATGGAAATGTTCCTAAAGCAACAATCGGAAAGGTTTAACATCCATTTTCGTCCACTGGTGTTGGAAATTTCATAATGTATACATGGTGTCAGACATTTTCGCCCCATAGCCAATGTTAGTTCATTTTCCATGTCCTGGGACCCTAGAACGGTAACACATTGAACTATGAGTGAAAAGGTATTTTTGGGTTAAGTTTTCTGCTTTCTGTTTGGCTATTGCAATCGGTATGCACCTAAACATACTTGTAGCTTTATTTCGTATTTTCACTTTTTGTGACAAAAAAGATTTGAAATTACAGCGAAATCAATAACCTCTTTTTGTTTTGGTATATTTGAAATTGTGTCTTAAATATTGGTGAGTAAAACATAAAACTGTTTATTTACTATACATTGCAGTTTTGCATTCTTAAGTCACTATATCCCAAGTGAAATCCGTTTAATTTGGATGACCTTTTGTCAGCAGTGACGACAGCATCTCTCTTTGCAAATAATCCTCAAGGTACGATGGGTACAACAAGGAAACTATTATCATTTGAGGTGGTTCACTTCAACAAGCACCATTTTAGGGAGAAGGTGACAATGCTTAATGTTCTAATGTAAAAAAATATAGTAGGGTTATTGACTGGCTAATATAGCTTTTTAGGAGTTTCAGTTTTAGGTGCTGATGAGGCTATGATCCGCTGGTGCACATAATATTTGTTCTTATCAACAGATATAGGAAGTCCCTCACCCTTCTCAACAGTACAAGAAACAACATGAAATTCAACAAAATCTGGTACCAATATCATTTGCTTCCAAAATAAAATTATTATAAGTTAAGTTGTGATACTGAGACAGCACACAAAGCTAATTTCGGTCCATAGAGATCTTGGTTAAATAATGAAATTAGGCAACAGTACGTGATAAAAAATTGAACTATACAAAAATGACATTTTACACATAGCACCTGCAGATAGCAACATACCTGAACGATCTTCAAGTGCCGGCCGCTGTGGTCGAGCGGTTCTAGGCGCATCAGTCCAGAACCGCGCTGCTGCCACAGTCGCAGGTTCGAATCCTACCTCGGGCATGGATGTGTGTGATATCCTTAGGTTAGCTGGGTTTAAGTAGTTCTACGTCTGTGGGACTGATGACCTCAGATGTTAAGTCCCATACTGCTTAGAACCATTTGAACCATTTTTTGATCTTCAAGTCCTATGTCACACTATACACTAATTAAGAGGTCATGAGAGAATTACTGCATTAGAACTCTCACTCTGTTGCTCCCTCTCACTATTTGTCACACCCAAGGAATCAAGACTCCCATTTCACCTAACAATAATGAATTTTACTCGCATGTAACTGAGTAAAGTGAGGGGCAGTACTAAGACTGGGATGTTTGCTTAATCAGACAAGTCGAGACTATTTGACATGTTCATACTTTTACCTGCATTATTACTCATAATATACAGATGTTGGGTGCACATGTATATTGAAGGAATCATTGGTTTCATCTTGTGTGTATACTGCACACTCTACAAGCATGTAATACTGCTTTTTTGTCACTGAACACGTTTCCTCTTTTTCCGCCTTTGAGTGAAATACTGTTCAATTCCTTTCGTTATTATGGCATAAAATAATATGTTTGTTTTCATTTCTGTGAGGTGGTGAGTTTCTGTTTCTGGATATGGGTACATCCACTCTTCAGTCTCCTTATATGTTCTTCGTATCATATTAATTTTCTTTTGCAGTCATTCTAGTATACTTACAGTTGCAGCTATTATATTTTAATTCATATGTTCCTGAACTTTTGTGCTGTATTTTTCTTTCTCTTCTTTCACACTCTTTAATTTATTTAGTATTGTGATTTTGCTGTCGATGTTCTTTTGAGAATGTTAATAACGTTTTGGATGAGGTGGTTGTGATATGTTCTGGTGTGCCGTTTGTGCTTGTGTTGTGATATCAATTTTCTGGTGTGAGTGTGCATTGTATCGCAGTTGGGTTCATAATCTGGCCTGCTCTAATTTTTGCTGGCTTCTGTTTGTCTATTATTTTAATGTTGTTGTTTAGCTGGTGTACCATCCCGCTACTGTATCATTACTTCTGTGCTGTGATGATTATAGTATTTAACTCTTTCTGATAGTTATTTCCCTTGGAGATGATCTACATTGTCTATATACCATAAGACTGATAGCGGCTATTGTGTGGGAATGTAGGTGGCTTTGTATTATAAAGTCTGTAGCTGTTTCTTTTCCAAATGTGTTGAAGCTGTGTCTGTTGGATTTGTCATTTTTTGGGTAAAGGTAGTTTCTTGTTTCTTCTGTTTCCATTTCTATGGTTGAAGTGAACATTGTGGTGTATGTTACATATCTGCACGTGTAAACTGCATGTACATTGTCGCCGTTCATCTATGAGGTGTATGATATCATATACACATAAAGTAAATACCAGTATAAGACTTTTTATTGTTTCTGGTATTTCTGTAAAACTCTGTTTGCAATATGATTCACTAAGATATTTGCTAGTATTTATGAGCCTGGGCCTACATTTTGAGTCTTTGTTCAAGATATTTCTGTAACAATTATAGTCCCACTTCACTCATTTGTATGTCAGTGAGATTCATTACTCTTGCGGCAAATGTACGTTGTAAGTGTCGACTATCTAGATTTCTATGTGTGTTTGTGTGTGTGTGCATGTGTGCGTGAGAGAGAGAGAGAGAGAGAGATAGAGAGAGAGATAGAGAGAGTGAGAGAGAGAGAGAGAGAGAGAACTTTAGTAGCAGCTGTCTGCTCTGTTTGGCTTGTCACGTGCCATAGGAATGTAGATGTTGCAAAACCCCGTGAATGGGAAGAAATTTGCCAGTCACAATCAATTGGTACAGATTGTGAGAGAAAAGGACGTGACTTTAGTGGATAATGATGATACATATTACTTTAATTAAGATTTAGTTATAATTAAAACATGGAAACGACTAGAGTTATCACTTTTTCGATATTTTATGACTTTCCACTATTACCTTTCTCTGGTTTATTAATATACTGGACGCATGAGCTGTTAAGTTGGCTGTATTATAATTCTCACATGTATCCGCCTTTGCTATCTTCGAGATTGCGTGAATGATATTCTTCTGAGAGTCTGATCATATGTCCCCACTCTCACGAATTCCACCACTATTGAATGTACGCGTAAGGCAAAGATTAAACTTCTCTAACAGTAGTGCTTAATTTCATAAATATTAAGTCGTTAAACATATTGCATTATGTTTTGATAACCATCAACAATTCCTTGAAATCATCACAACATATTTCAGTAGGTGAAATATTCCCCACTTCATGCATGTAAGTTCCTTCACCTACTGCCGTTCAGTAAGTGTATGATGATGGATAGACACCTAATTACTTCTTTGACAGGGTACTTGTCATGTTGTTGCGACAGACTGCTGCTGTAGTTATTGTACCTACGGATGGCTCCGAGCCGGCCACAGTGGCCGAGCGGTTCTAGGCGCTCAATCCGGAACCGCGCGACTGCTACGGTCGCAGGTTTGAATCCTCCCTCGGGCATGGATGTGTGTGATGTCCTTAGGTTAGTTAGGTTTAAGTAGTTCTAAGTTCTAGGAGACTGCTGACCACAGATGTTAAGTCCCATAGTGCTCAGAGCCATTTTTTGATGGCTCGGAGGAACACTGACAGCATGGCCACCATGTTGAATAATTATTTTCGTGCAGTCACAGGACTTCGTGTTACGACTCAAACTGTGCTCACTACGCTGCATGATGCGCAACTTCAATCCCGACGTCCATGGCGAGGTCCAACCTTGCAATCACGACACCGTGCTGCGCGGTACAGATGGGCCCAACAACATGCCGAATGGACTGCTAAGGATTGGCATCAGGTTCTCTTCACCGATGAGATTCGCATATGCCTTGAACCAGACAATCGTCAGAGACGTGTTTGCAGGCAAGCCGGTCAGGCTGAACGCATTAGACACACTGTCCAGTGAGTGCAGCAAGGTGGAGGTTACCTGCTGTTTTGGGGTGGCATTATGTTGGGCCGGCGTACACTGCTGGTGATCATGGAAGGCACCGTAACGGCTGTACGATACGTGAATGCCATCCTCAGAGCAATAGTGCGACTATATCGGCAGCATTTTGGCGAGGCATTCGTCTTCATGGACGTCAGTAGTAACCGACCGCGACAGACGCAGCAACAGATAAGTAAACCGCTTTTGTGACTTTTACGAGTTCCTAACATGGAGAGAATTTTATTATATCATCAGTGTGCTTTAATAGTTCAGTTTTATGAGTTTCTGCGTGTAAATTTAAAATCTAATAACCACAGTTCTCGCGTTTTCGTTTGCGTCAGAAAGTAAACCGATTCCTTGATTTATTACAAGTCCCTTATCAGGGGCAAATTATTTAGTTTCACCCGAGTGCTTCGGTAGTTAGGTTCTTGAATATCTGCGTATTACTAGACACAGTTCATGCGTTTATCTACACAGTTTAGTTTTCCACAGTCTTTGGTGTGGACAGGGACTGTGATTGTTGTGTGAGAATGCGAGCCGAGTTGGTGACCGCTCTCAGCTTCAGGCTGTGATGGCTTCGGTTACACAGCTTGAGGCTGCAGTCGATGGGCACCACTGTTGTGGGCCAGCCGTGGGGATCCAATGGACGTCCAGCACTTCCGAGCCCTCCGATCGGTCCTCACCGGTGGCCAATCCCGTTACTGCTTGCACTGAGGTTGACCCCTCACCTACGGTCAAGTGGGAGGTCGCCCCAGGGCGAAGCAGGCGGCGAAAGACTTCCCAGGCGGCCGCACGTAAGGCCTCCCCGGTTTGTCTGACAAACAGGTTCCAGTTGCTGTGGCTGTCGCTGAGCCAGATGCTGTCGCCTGTCCTGTATCAGAGGAAACCACTCAGCCTTCAACATCCAGGCAATCGGAGAGGATGGGATTATTGGTAGTTGGGAGCTCCAACGTTAGGCGCGTTATGTGGTCCCTTAGGGACTTGGCTGACAAGGAGGCTAAGAAAATAAATGTGCGCTCCGTGTGCATACCGGGTGGAGTCATTCCAGATGTGGAAAGGGTCCTCCCGGATGCCATGAAGAGCACACGGTGCAGCCAGCTGCAGGTGGTTGCTCACGTCGGTACCAATGATATGGACGCTTTGGATCGGAAGAGAGTCTCTCTGGTTTTAAGTGGCTAACAGAAAATGTGAAGGCAGAGCTAACCATTTTCATCATAGTCGACAGGACCGATTGCGAACTTCTGGTACAGAGCACAGTGCAGGGTCTGAATCTGAGGCTCAGACGGTTCTGCGACCGTGTAGGCTGCAGATTTCTCGACTTGCGCCAATGGGTGGTTGGGTTTCGGGTTCCGCTGAATAGGTCAGGTGTCCACTATACGCAGGAGGAGGCTACACGGGTAGCAGGGGCTGTGTGGCGTGGACTGGGCGGTTTTTTAGGTTAGAGGGTCTCGGGAAAACACAAGATGGGGTTTTAGTCACAAAGGGTGCAGGCTTAACACAGGAAGAACATAGATACAGGAGCCACTCGTATAACAGTTGTAAATTGTCGAAGCTGTGTTGGGAAAGTACCAGAGCTCCAAGCGCTAATAGAGAGCTCTGATCCTCAAATCATTATAGACACTGAAAGCTGGTCAAAGTCGGATATAAGCTCAGCTGAAATTTTTGCGAAGAACCTAACGGTGTTCCGAAAAGGCTAAACACGATTGGCGGTGGCGTGTTTGTTGCTGTTAGAAGTAGTTTAACTTGTCGCAAAATTGAAGTAGATACTTTCTATGAGTTAGTATGGGCAGAGACAACCGGAATAAAATAATAATTGGATCCTCCCAGTTCAGATGATACAGTTGCTGAAAGGTTCCAAGAAAGCTTGAGTTTGATTTCAAACACGTACCTGACTTATACCATTATTGTTGGTGGTGACTTTAATTTACCCTCAGTATGTTGGCGAAAATACGTGTTTAATTCCGGAGGTACGCATAAAATATCATCCGAAATTATGCTAAACGCATTCTCTGAAAATTATTTCGAGCACTTAGTTCATGAGCCAACGCGAATAGTAAATGGTTGTGAAAACACACTTGACCTATTAGCAACAAATAATCCTGAGTAAATAACCAGCATCAAAACCGACATAGGGATTAGTGAACACAGGGTTGTCGTAACGAGATTGAATGTTGTAATCCCCAAATCCTCGAAAAATAAGGGAAAAATATACCTATTCAAAAAAGCAGATAAAAATTCACTTGACGCCTTCGTGAGAGACAATCTCCACTAATTCCAAATTAATAATATAAGTGTAGACCAAATGTGGCTTGAATTCAGAGAAATAGTATCTGCAGCAATTGAGAGGCTTATACCAAATAAACTAACAAACGACAGAGCTCATCCTCCTTGGTACACAAAACGGTTTAGAACACTGTTGCAGAAACAACGAAACAAACATCCCAAATTTAAACGGACGGAAAATCCCCAAGATTGGCGATCCTTTACAGAAGCTCGAAACTTAGCGCGGAGTTCAATGCTAGACGCCTGTAACAGTTTCCACAACAAAACTTTGTCTCGAAACCTGGCAGAAAATCCAAAGAGATTCTGGTCGTATGTGAAGTACCTTAGCGGTAAGAATTAATCAATGCCTTCTCTGCGCAATAAAAATGGAGATACTGTTGAAGTCAGTGCTGCCAAGGTAGATTTACTAAACACAGCCTTCCGAAATGCTTTCACAAAAGAAGACGAAGTAATTATTCCAGAATTCGAATCGAGAACAGCTGCCGACATGAGTAACGTAGAAGCAAATATCCTCGGAGTAGTGAAGCAGCTCAAATCACTTAATAAAAACAAGTCTTCTGGCACAGACTGTTTACCAATTAGGTTCCTTTCGGAGTATGCTGATGCATTAGCTCCATACTTAACAATCATATACAACCGTTCGCTCGCCGAAAGATCTGTTACCCAAGACTGGAAAGTTACACAGGTCACACCAATATTCAAGAAGAGTAGTAGGAGTAATCCACTAAATTTCAGGCCCATATCGTTAACGTCGATATGCAGCAGGATTTTAGAACGTATATTGTGTTCGATCATTATTAATTACCTCGAAGGAAACGGTCTATTGACACTCAATCAACAGGGATTTAGAAAACATCGTTCCTGTGAAACACAACTAGCTCTTTATTCACATGAAGTGCTGAGTGCTATCGACAAGGGATTTCAGATCGATTCCATATTCCTGGATTTCCGGAAGGCTTTTGACAATGTACCAAAGAAGCGGCCCGTAGTAACATTGCGTGCTTATGGAATATCGTCTCAGTTATGTGACTGCGTATGCGATTTCCTGTCAGAGAAGTCACAGTTCGTAGTAACTGACGGAAAGTCATCGAGCAAAAAAGAAGTGATTTCAGGCGTTCCCCAAGGTAGTGTTATAGGCTCTTTGCTGTTCCTTATCTATATAAACGATTTGGGAGACAATATGAGAGCCGTCTTCGGTTGTTTGCAGATGATGCTGTCGTTCATCGACTAATAACGTCATCAGAAGATCAAAACAAACTGCAGAACGATTTAGAAAAAATATCTGAATGGTGCGAAAAGTGGCAGTTGACCCTAAATAACGAAAACTGTGAGGTCATTCACATGAGTACTAAAAGGAACTCGTTCAACTTCGGTTACACGATAAATCAGTCTAATCTAAAAGCCGTAAATTCATCTAAATACCTAGGTATTACAATTACGAACAACTTAAATTGGAAAGAACACATAGAAAATGTTGTGGGGAAGGCTAACCAAAGGCTGCGTTTTATTGGCAGGACACTTAGAAAACTTAACAGACCTACTAAGGAGACTGCCTACACTACGCTTGTCCGTCCTCTTTTAGAATACTTCTGCTTGGTGTGGGATCCTTACCAGACAGGACTGACGGAGTACAACGAAAAAGTTCAAAGAAAGGTAGTTCGTTTTGTATTATCGTGAAATATGGGAGAGAGTGTCACAGAAATGATACAGCATTTGGGCTGGAAATCATTAAAAGAAAGGCGTTTTTCGTTGCGACGGAATCTTCTCACGAAATTCCAATCACCAACTTTCTCCTCCGAATGCGAAAATATTTTGTTGACACCGACCTACATAGGGGAACGATCACACGATAAAATAAGGGAAATCAGAGCTCGTACGGAAAGATATAGTTATTCATTCTTTCCGCGCGCTATACGAGATTGGAATAATAGAGAATTGTGAAGGTGGTTTGATGAATCCTCTGCCTGGCACTTAAATGTCATTTGCAGCAGAGTATCCATGTAGATGTAGACAATTCGCGCCCCCACCGTACACATCTTGTGAATGAACTCCTTCAGAATAACGATATCGCTCGACTAGACTGGCCAGCATGTCCTCCAGACATGAACCCTGTCGGATATGCCTGGAATAGACTGAGAAGGGCTGTTTATGGACGAAGTGACCCATCAACCACTCTGAGTGGGCTACGCCGAATCGCCGTTGAGGAATCGGATAGTCTGATCAACAGTGCCTTGATGAACTTGTGGATGGTATGCCACGACGAATACAGGCATGCATCCATGCAAGATGACGTGCTATGGGGTATTAGAGGTACCGGTGTGTACAGCAGTCTGGACCCTCACATCTGAGGGTCTCGCTGTACGGTGGTACAATATGCAATGTGTGGTTTTCATGAGCAATAAAAAGGGCGGAAGTGATGTTTATGTTGATCTCTACTGCAGTTTTCTGTACAGGTTCCGAAACTCTCGGAACAGAGGTGATGCAAAACTTATTTCTTGTATGTACATCAAAAACTATATTAGTGAAAGAGGTCAGTGTATTTTCACTCAGTATCTTGATACCTTAGGTAGTTTTATATATAGCCAACGCTCAGTTTTAAACATTTCTTTTTAGCACCACTGTGTAGTCACTGACATGTTTGGCGATATCGCTTTTCGTTCTTTGATTTATTTATTTATTTAATGCGAAATCGTGAAGCGATATTATTGATAAGAGAACAGTCAGATAGATTGTTTACTGGTCATTTAAATAGCTAACTCCAATAGTTGGTATGTTATATAAAGTGAGCCAGACTTCCACAGAGCCATAAATAATTCGTGTAAAGTGGATATAGCATGACATCCAGTTTGATTGTGAATCCGCCGTGGCTGCAGGGAAGCAACAGTGAATAAACTCTCATCAGGTGGCAGAACTCTGAGCTAATCCCTCTCAAGATGCTCTAACGCCCACTTTCACGAGCTGATTACCTCCAATGGTCAATCCTGCCCCACGCCTCTCCCCCCCCCCCCCCTCCTCCTCCCTGACTTTCCACATGTGCTCAACGAGACTGGTCAGTCTTCACATTTATGTGTTGATGATACACTACTGACCGGTACAGGAGCAACGTCATGGAGGCCGCACGCAACACATGTCAGACTAGTGTAAAGTGTACTACATCATTTCATATGCAAATAATTAGCATTTCGGTACAGCCACGCAAAGTAGGTAGGCTAATGCCATCTACATTCTGTATACAAGGTAATAATACATAGCAGGTTTCTCATTCAGAAATCGAATGTGAATGTTGAAAATGAAATGATTGTAAAGCATTATTGGCTGGAAAACCCCATCTGAGGTTTTTCTACCGCCTAGTGCCAGTTTTTTTCATTTAACGGCCGCCTGACGACTTGCACATAGATGATGATGATGATATGACGACGAGGACAACACAACACCCAGCCTCTGAACAGATGAAATCCCTGACACGGTCGGATATAGTGCCTGCGGCCCCTTCTTGACAGTCTTCTGCGCTGACGACTGAGGTGTGAATGGTTGGTTGCCTGTGAGAAGATCGTCTTATGCCTCACTTTAGAAGGAGAAACGTCTTCCAGCAGGTGCTGGAGCTTTAGAACAGCAGAACATTGCCGTATTAAGACTGTGGCTTATCGTTCCGCAATATTACTGCTCACACGGGTCGAGATCCAACGACTCTCATGTGAATGTAGAAACGATCGTAACGCCATTCAGGATCTCAACGGCCCCTGTCGACTAGCGTCTGAGATGACAAGTCGTTTGATCACCTGCATAGGAAAGTACAGCCTGTTAATGTTGCCCTTGCGGTCATAACTTACCTTGATGCAGAAGGTGTTCGACTATTGCTAGCATGTTTTCCAGGTCCCTCATCCGCTGGAAAGATGGGTTTTCAAAAGACTGGCAGTGAGACAGCAGAGTAAATACACCGACGGAAAAAAATCCCATCTACAAAACATAATTTATGTAGAGTAACGAAATTGAGGGAAGTCATTTGTCTAGGTAATATGTGTAAGTGCTTAACACTGCAAGGTCAGAGGTTAATGCAACTGCGAGATATGCCATTGCAAATGTGAAAAGATGGTGCATTACCAACCGGTGTAACCTCCAGAATGTTGAATAGAAGCTTGCAAATATGCTGTACAAGTGATGAATGTCAGTCTGTGGGATGGAGTTCCATGCTTCTTGCACTTGGTCGGTCAATACGAGGACGGTTAATGCTGGTTGTGGATGATGCTGGAGTTGTCGTCTCATAAAGTCTGATACGTGCTGCATTGGAGATCGAGCAGGCCAAGGCAACACGTCGACACTCTGTAGAGCATGTTCGATTACAACAGCAGTACCCACGTGGGTGAGAGTTATTCTGTTGGGAAATTCCCCTGGAGTGTTCATGAATGGAAGCACAACAGCTCGGATCACCAGACCGATGTACAACTTTGCAGTCAGGTCCAGGGGATAATCACGAGAGAGTTCCTGCTGTCGTACGTAACCGCAACCCATACCATAACCCCTGGTGTAGGTCCACTGTGTCTATCGTGTAGACAGGTTGGTTGCAGGCCCTCAACTAGCACCCTTCCAACCAACACATCACTGGCACCGAGGCAGAGCCAGCTTCCATTAGCTTCCACACAGACCTGCGCCCTGCCCTCCAATTAGCTGTCGCTTGACATCAACGAAGCCGCAAATAGCTGCGCTTTGCCGTCAGTGGAATACATGCTCGGGGCTGTACTTAAAGTAAATGGTCATCGGAACGCATGCTCGAGGCTGTACTTCAAGTAACTGATTTGTAACTGTTCGTTGTGTCACCGTGCTGCCAACTGCTGCTCAGACTGCTGCTGCAGATACAGTGCGACGCGCCAGAGCCACACGCCGAACACGATGGTCTTCCCTCTCGGTAGTGCCACATGGCTGCCCGGAGGCCGGTATTATTGCACCCGTACCTTCGCGTGACGACCGCTGCCAAGTGTCTACATTCCTGCCAAGTCTTTCTACAATATCGCAGAAGGAACAATCAGCTTCTCTTAGCCCGATCGCACCATCTCATTCAAACTCTTTGTCGCCTTAGAGGAATTCTTGATTAACATCAACTCACCACGTTCAATCTCAAAGATGCCTAACGCTTACGACCATTACAGCGTTTATTTAAGGCAAATCTGATTTGCATCCTCGTAATAGCACGACTAGCGCCACTCTTATGCGACTGGCGCCAAATTTGAATATACTCGTATATGTGTAAACACGCCCACAAACTTTCGTTTATGTCGCACAACTCCTTTATGGTGTTGCCATTTTTTCCACTGTTGTACTTCTATTTTTATCCTACCAGTACCATTCAAATATTAATGTGTGTTTTAATATTTTTCAACACGTTTAGAATGAATATTTTGTCCATTGTTAAGCGCTTATTCATACAGATACACTTTACTTGGAGAAATATTGCCTTAATGTAATTTAACACGGAATACACTTTTTGTTCACTGTACTGCAGCTTAGTGAATACAGGAGTATTTGAGGTGTGAGGGGAAGCAGTGGGTGGCCGGAAATCGAAGCCCAGTGGTGTCTTCTGCTGGCGTGGAACTGTGCCTCGTTGTTTGCTGTGATTGACACAGCAACTTCTCTGGGATGCAGATATTTTGTATCAGTTGTTACGTTGCGATGATCATGTGATACACGTTCAATATGCCAGTTTTTCATGTACGATTTTGGTGTCACAAGGCTTCATTCTAAACTGTTTATACTGATGTACACAACTTTTGTGCAGTGAAATACGTATAAGTCAGACTAAAAAGTGCAAAAATGTAATGTTACACAACAGTTTATAAAAACACGTTTATTCAAGCAGCTAACCTAAATGAACTTGACGTTTCGATATTAGAGGTAGATTACGTAATACAAAATCAATTTCATCTTTGTACATGAATTATTTGCGAGAGACATTTTCGATGATTTCTTGTTAAACCAAAATAACTGATAGTTCTTCCCTCTTCTCTTTGGAGCATCGCTGATATAACGTTGTATCATTCCTGTAACTTGTATTCTGTATCAAATAATAATGCTGTTTGAATTAGTTCATCATTATTTGGTAGCCTAATATAAAATTCGTACAAAAGAAGTTTGTTTTGTATAATTCTTGACCTGAAATTTAGCTGGAAGTAGTCAGTTCGGTGACACGACGATCGCGCGCTACCGTTATCACTGTTACACATTCGTTTGCATTCGTCTTTATACGAAGTCCGATAGTGGTTATTATTATTATTATTATTATTATTATTATTATTATTATTATACAAGACTAAGTCTTTGCATTAACGATGTCACGGCTTTCTCGTCTCCAAGCTTGCTGCTTCCAAAGACAGCTGCTTGACCCAAAGCTAATTCTTGCACGAAAATGACAGTAAACTCACACGAGTAAAAATCATGTTGTACCGTAAGGAATACCTTCTTGCCAGTTTCATGGTTACATGATCTCTTTTTTTACTTTCATGAATGAATTTAAAATAACAAAACACGTTCTGCGAAAGAAACGTGATACATTACGGGCTCCGACAGAGTGCCAACATCGAAACTTTGAGACGCAAAAATTTCAAGTGAACAACTTACGTACTAAAAGTGTAATCACACAACTACGTATCACACAAATATCGTGCAATAAAAACTATGCAAAATATCTGTATCCCGCGTCGCCTGCGGTGTCGGTCACAGCTAAGAAAGAGGAACAGCCCCACACCAAGATAGGCCACCACCCGGCATCCATTTCTGGTCCTGTTGGTGGTATGGCGTTACCTTCCTGTCTGATGTTGCCTCCATCCAAGCTCTGAATTGTCTTTCTGAGGCAGTTGCATGGGAAGTTACAGTTTAACGTGGTTTTCGAGGTCACATCAATAAACATTGCCAGAGCTGTAGGAAATGAAAAACATTTACATAAACACACAATAGAAAGCATTTTAAAAAAGAAATAATATGTAAAAAGTTAAGTGAACAGACAACGTTATGAGGACCTAAGTCGAAAGAAGTGTTAGACTTGGAAAACTAGGGATGACAAACAAGTGGCATTTACTCATTGTACTGTTTCTTTCGCATAGTCTCTGTAGAACCTCAGAGACATGGAAATACAGCACAGTCACAGCACCGCTCAGTGTGCAAGTACTCGAGTTACATCGTTGAAAATATTATATTCAGAATGTAATTAATCTCATTTACTATAACTACACTGTTGACCATCAAAGTTGCATCACTGGGAATAATCACAAATAACAAAATTTTATTAATTATTTGTATTTTTCTGTTACAGTCACATTTATGTATTTCATGTATAATTTAACACACTGCAACGCGTTTAAAGCATGTTTTGCTCATCATGAGGCGTAAAGTACTGGAGTGTTTTGACAAACATACAGGGTGACGACAGCTTACTACTTCTGTATTTTGTTTTACTTTTTAAACACTCTATTTATACCATTATTATATGTCTCCCTCCATCCACCTTCCCTGCCCTCTCCATGTCACTCCTGTAAGGTGATCCTGCCTCTTCACATGTCTGACCAATCTGTCCATGTACTACCAAGACACAAGGTTCTTAGGTTCATATACGTTAATTTCATAAATTGTGCACGAGTTTCTAAACGACATTATTTAATTTTTGCTCTTTTGACGATGTCTGTGGACGAGTTGTTATACAACATTATTTTCTTTTACTGTGCTTGTTCTGACGATGTTTATTGTTTTTTTCTACTTCATATAACTTATTCGATTTTGCGTTGATTTCCAGTACTGTTCAGGCAACACTGAAAATGTCTTTGGTGACCGAAATCGGGCATGGTGACAAAAAATAAAAGTGCAACAGGTGACTTTTGATTCCAAATAACTACTATAGTTGCGGGCTCCTCAACCATCAAGTTCTACAACCTGGATAAGAAATTATTCTTGTGTTAGAACCAGAAGCGCAGTAGACGTTCTGACATTTGCAATGCTATGCTGTTGCTTTACTAAAGGCCTTAGTAATGAGAATGTAATAATCACGTGTTTTGCTGCATTGCTCAAGCTCTTAGCGACCCGGTCATAATATGAATTTTAATTCAATTGTCACGTTTTTAGCAAATTTCCTTTCGTTATGTGTCCGCCATTGTGTACAGGGGCCAGCCTAGGGGTAAGCAGATGCCCTAAGATTTTTCTCAGACAGGAACGCAATCGAAAGCGACACAGATATATTACACATGTCGAGAAGCATCTACTGTTTACAACCATAAACAAATACGTTTTCACATACACTCCAGGTCAAAAGTTTTTGACAACCTATCGCAGGTAAAGACTAAACGCCTCTGTTATGCATTTGACTAGTGTCTGCTTAGACGCGAGCTGATGAGTATTCACAGCAACACTGACGTGCCTTTACCTAAGACGGTTTCATTCGAATAGGCCTCATTACGTCAGCTGTGTGTGTAGGGATCAGTTCGCATTAGTTTACAGTACATTTTGTGTATCTGGCAGTGTGTTTGTACACCTGATCGGGTTCATACCATGTTATCTCCACATGTGACGAAAATAGGAGACTGGAACTGGGAAACGTGTGTAATTTAGCTCAGCAATAGCAGGGCTATTACAGTACGACAGTAGTACCAGGAGTTGGCATAGTTCAATTTACAATGGTGTATATGAGTTCGTAGGCTTTCCCTGCGTAATAAGTCTTGAAAGTCTCTTAAGGTTTACTGCCAGATCCTAAAATCAACTCGATTCGATATTTCGCCGATCCAAATGGTTGCCATCTTCAGGAGACTGCTGTTTCTGCTGATGAGTCCCGCTGAGAACTGACACCAGGCTGCAAATTGACGTCGTATATAGGCCACCGTACCGTATGCGGAGCATGCTATGCCCATCGGTGTTGCTGCGCTCGAAGACCGGGCAGGTGGTGTATACAATGCAGCGGTTCAGTCAAAGTGGTGGCAATGGAAGTATTTCACGCAACATCATACAGGGGATATCAGTTTATAAGTGACCAGAGTAAAACTCAGAAGATTCGTACTGCACCAGAAATTCGCGAAGAACTAAATAGTGCCGGCCGGGGTGGCCGAACGGTTCTAGGCGCTACAGTCTGGAACCGCGCGACCGCGGCGGTCGCAGGTTCGAATCCTGCGTCGGGCATGGATGTGTGTGATGTCCTTAGGTTAGTTAGGTTTAAGTAATTCTAAGTTCTAGAGGACTGATGACCTCAGCAGTTAAGTCGCATAGTGTTCAGAGCCATTTGAACCATTTTAACTAAATAGTATGCTAGTAGTTCCACTCTCTGTCTCAATTACGCAACATCGTCTTCGTGAACAAGTTTTAAACGGTACATACCGGTCAGAAACCCTGTATTCCGAAAACAAAGTAAAGCGATATGTCTGCAATGGGCACAGCAGCATAAAAACTGGAGCGTGCAGCAATGATTTTAGGTGTTATTCACGGATGAATCTAAGTTTGTGGTATTTGGAAGATAACGTCTATTGAAACTTCCTGGCAGATTAAAACTGTGTGCCCAACCGAGACTCGAACTCGGGACCTTTGCCTTTCGCGGGCAAGTGCTCTACCGTCTGAGCTACCGAAGCACGACTCACGCCCGGTACTCACAGTTTTACTTCTGCCAGTACCTCGTCTCCTACCTTCCAAACTTTGCAGAAGCTCTCCTGCGAACCTTGCAGAACCAGCACTCCTGAAAGAAAGGATATTGCGGAGATTTTCACTCTGCAGCGGAGTGTGCGCTGATATGAAACTTCCTGGCAGATTAAAACTGTGTGCCCGACCGAGACTCGAGCTCGGGACCTTTGCCTTTCGCGGGCAAGTGCTCTACCGTCTGAGCTACAGAAGCACGACTCACGCCCGGTACTCACAGTTTTACTTCTGCCAGTACTTCGTCTCCTACCTTCCAAACTTTGCAGAAGCTCTCCTGCGAACCTTGCAGAACTAGCACTCCTGAAAGAAAGGATATTGCGGAGATTTTCACTCTGCAGCGGAGTGTGCGCTGATATGAAACTTCCTGGCAGATTAAAACTGTGTGCCCGACCGAGACTCGAACTCGGGACCTTTGCCTTTCGTGGGCAAGTGCTCTACCATCTGAGCTACCGAAGCACGACTCACGCCCGGTTCTCACAGTTTTACTTCTGCCAGTACACTCAGCTGCAGAGTGAAAATCTCATTCTGGAAACATCCCCCAGGCTGTGGCTAAGCCATGTCTCCGCAATATCCTTTCTTTCAGGAGTGCTAGTTCTGCAAGGTTCGCAGGAGAGCTTCTGCAAAGTTTGGAAGGTAGGAGACGAGGTACTGGCAGAAGTAAAACTGTGAGTACCGGGCGTGAGTCGTGCTTCGGTAGCTCAGATGGTAGAGCACTTGCCCGCGAAAGGCAAAGGTCCCGAGTTCGTTAATCTGTCAGGAAGTTTCATATCAGCGCACACTCCGCTGCAGAGTGAAAATCTCATTCTGGATAACGTCTATTGTTTGTTCGTCGACTTCGTGGAGAAGCTATGAAGAGTCAGTGTGACACCAACGGTAAAGCGTGATGGAGGGTAGGTCCATACATGCCGTAGCTCTGTGGGTGACAAAGTCAGTGACCTAATGAGAATTAACGGAACATTAAAGAAGGAAGGATATCTCAGGATACTGATCGACAATGCAGTTCCACCTGGCAAAGTAGTGGTCGTGGGTTTGTTCTGCAGCAGGGCAATGACCCCAAAAATGTTTGTAAATTATGCAAAGGGTATGCGAATAGAAAATAGAAATGTGGGGATCTGAAGGATATGATTTGATCAAGTCAGTCACATGACTTACATTACATTGAACTCTTATGGAATTAACTTGACAGAAATGTCAGAAAATTGAGGTCGTCTAATGTTGAAGATCTTTGGAATAATTTAAGAACGTGTTGGTCGGAAAAATCTCAGAATCTTAATCTCCGTAATATCAAGAGTTTGTGCAGCCGCTGTCAGGGCAAAGGGTGGATTCATTGAAGAGGCAAAAATTTAAACAGTATCGTATTGTACTTAATGACACAGAGAGAAAATGGTTATTTGTTGGTCTATTTAGTTTTTACGATGTGTCTATTCACTGAAATAAAGTATACAGTTTTTATAATGGGTGATCGAAAACTTTTGACCCGTAGTGTACATATTGCTCCAGAATTAAATTAAAATTAGTGTCCCTCCTACGGTTTCGACCAAGATTTCTGTGGAGGTTTCCCTTGATTGCAAGGCAATGCCAGAATTGTACATGCGCTTCCACATATTCGTGTTCGGGACCCCCTTCGCCCCACTGCCAGTGCAGAACACTCATCCGGGTCTACCACAAATGTTTCCTACATGGTCTCTGGATCAATGTGTTAGGCTCGAAGAGCGCGTAGATTCTGCCGTGGCTGCGAGTTAGGTTGCAAGCCATGTTATTGCACCTCTGTGGATTAGATTAGAAGTATATTTGGTTCCAAAGGATGGCGAGGAAATCTTCCACGATGTAGAACATATCAGAAAATACGAATACACTACAAATATTTACAACGAAAAAAGAGATCTGCTAATGTAAGTATCCTCCACAGATCGAATATGAAATGGTACTCATGGACGTGGAATAAGTAAAAAAATTTTGTTATGGTTTCATTTACAATTTAATAACAAGCTTGGCTCAAAAGATGTAAGAGTTCGTTACACTAACGTGTATGCGATAATTCTTAGACTATTTTAGCCACATATCATCATTAGATGCAAAAATCATTTTACAGTACTTATTTACATTGATCACTTTACTGAAGTAAATTTGTACATAAGTCAGATAGTACGTAATAATAGCATTATGTGATGTTATTAACAACAAAGCAGGCAGTTGGTTTTTTTAAAAATCCATCCGTGCAGCAGGAGAAGTTGGCCACTAATAAATGCTTTAGCCTCCTCTCAAATTAAACTTAATTATGAATTAAGTCCAAAAAGCAGCTTTTTGGACTTGATTCATAATGTCTTTACACGACTTATATCGAGCTGCGGGCCCATTGGAAACAAAATTAAACTATTAATTATTACTTGTTTTGGTTGCTGGCAAGTTGGAGAAAATGTATATTGCTCAATGAAAGACACCTTTCCCGGCCAAAGTAAGTGAATATGAATCAATGTCAAGATGATTATGATTTCTAGTAATGATTCCAAGAGCAGAGCTGGTGGTTTGAAAAAGAGATATATTTTTAATGACAAATTTCATTAAGGAGAAATATGTAGGAAAGCAGTCGTTAGTATTCCTAGTTCCTCGGATAGGCGTCTGCAGGACGTTAATAATATTGCATGTTATTGACTCTGAAGACTTTATGAAAGCAAGTTATGCTAGCTTTCTTGTTTTTCAAACCGATGTGTATGACAGCATTTGCATTGCAAATACAGATTTGTTTAGCCGCTTGAGTAGTTCTGTGGCATGTTCCCCTCTGACATGAATTTACACAGTCCAGTCGCATCAATGTGACCACTATGTACGTTCGAACTCAGCGTGCAATAACCACTCACGCAGGGGAGGAGGACGGAATGCAGTGCAGTTGTTGTCGCTGTGCGGTAACGGAGAAATTTATGTAACGGCCAAAATGGCATGACCAGTAGCTTTTGGGCCAAGAGTGGAAGCACTTCTCAATGTGCTAAGTTTGTGATGATGATGCTGCTTTGTAAGGCGCTCAACAACGTGGTCGTCAGCGCCCGTACAAGTTCCAGTCTTTCCATTTCCAGTGTCACTACTACTCAATTGATGCTGAAATGATAACACAGAGGTCCAGTCCCCGGACAGAGAAAAGTAAGTTTGTAAACTGTTCACGTGCCACCTTGGTTAAAGTGTATCATGAACGGCAAAACGGCATCTGCGGTGCACTACGGGCGATAGATGATAGGTGTGAAGGATGGCTGCGACGATGTGTACAGGCAAACAGATGTGCGGCTGTTCAGCGGCTGACTGACCAGATGAACCAAGGGCCTACCAACAGGGTCTTCTCAGCGTTAGTTCAGAAAACATCGCTGTGTTTCGGCCTCTACAGCAGATCACAGGCTTGGTTTATGCGCCAATGCTGACTGCGGTTCATCAGCGACGAAGGCTGAAATTTGCACGACAATACAGCAACTGGGCATCCACTGAATGGAGATAGGTGGCCTTCTTATACACTACTGGCCATTAAAATTGCTACACCACGAAGATGACGTGCTACAGACGCGAAATTTAACCGACAGGAAGAAGATACTGTGATAAGCAAATGATTAGCTTTTCAGAGCATTCACACAAGATTGGCACTGGTGGCGACACCTACAGCGTGCTGACATGAGGAAAGTTTCCAACCGATTTCTCATACACAAACAGCAGTTGACCGGCGTTGCCTGGTGAAATGTTGTTGTGATGCTTCGTGTAAGGAGGAGAAATGCGTACCATCACGCTTCCGACTTCGATAAAGGTCGGATTGTAGCCTATCGCGATTGCGGTTTATCGTATCGCGACATTGCTGCTCGCGTTGCTCGAGATCCAATGACTATTAGCAGAATATGGGATCGGTGGGTTCAGGAGGGTAGTACGGAACGCCGTGTAGGATCCCAACGGCCTCGTATCACTAGCAGTCGAGATGACAGGCATCTTATCCGCATGGCTGTAACGGATCGTGCAGCCACGTCTCGATCCCCGAGTCAACAGAGGGAGACGTTTGCAAGACAAAAGCCATCTGCGCGAACAGTTCGACGACGTTTGCAGCAGCATGGACTAACACCTCGGAGACCATGGCTGCGGTTACCCTTGACGCTGCATTACAGACAGGAGCGCCTGTGATGGTGTACTCAACGACGAACCTAGATGCAGGAATGGCAAAACGTCAATTTTTCGGATGAATCCAGGTTCTGTTTACAGCATCATGATGGTCGCATCCGTGTTTGGCGACATCGCGGTGAACGCACATTGGAAGCGTGTATTCGTCATCGCCATACTGGCGTATCATCCGGCGTGATGGTATGGACTGCCATTGATTACACGTCTCGGTCACCTCTTGTTCGCATTGACGGCACTTTGAACAGTGGACGTTACATTTCAGATGTGTTACGACCCGTGGATCTACCCTTCATTCGATCCCTGCGAAACCCTACATTTCAGCAGGATAATGCACGACCGCATGTTGCAGGTACTGTACGGACCTTTCTGGATACAGAAAATGTTCGACCGCTGTCCTGGCCAGTACATTCTCCAGATCTCTCACTAACTGAAAACGTCTGGTGGCCGAGCAACTGGCTCGTCACAATACGCCAGTCACTACTCTTGATGAACTGTGGTATCGTGTTGAAGCTGCATGGTCAGCTGTACCTGTACACGCCATCCAAGCTCTGTCTGACTCAATGCCCAGGCGTATCAAGGCCGTTATTACGGCCAGAGGTGGTTGTTCTCGGTACTGATTTCTGAGAATCTATGCACCCAAATTGCGTGAAAATACAATCACATGTCAGTTCTACTATAATATATGTGTCCAATGAATACCCGTTTATCATCTGCATTTCTTCTTGGTGTACCAATTTTAATGGCCAGTAGTGTATGAATGACGTTTTGTGCCCTATCGGACATATGGCCATTGAAGTGTCTGAAAGCAAATACTTCGCAACAGTTGTCGGAAGAGTCCAGGCCAAAGGACATCGCCTGATTGAACTCGTCATTCAGTTAGGTGCAGTGCATCAGCCCAATTATGCTTCTGCTCTTGGGTGCCATGTCCATCCCAATATGCAATTTATTTTTCCTCTTCAAAGTGGCATCTTTTTGAAATAGTGCTGGAGAAACTCAGAGATCCCAATGTAATACTTGACATTAATTACAAAACTAGATAGCAAAGACACATTTATTGAAAGGTAACCAGTTTCGATTACCACAGTGTCATCTTCAGACCTTCAACCATATAGATGAACTATGGCTGTGCATGGCGCAGGAATAATTAATATCGATAGTCAACTGCTCTATCGTCATGACTATCGTCATTTAGCGTGTGAGGTGGCCATAATTTCTCACCTTACAAGCACCCATCCACATACTTTGCCGTGATCTACAAACACAATTAGGTATCATGTGATAGGTTGTAACATCGTATATATGAATATATAAAAGAGACTGTCGCGTACGCCGAGTAAATAATTGTTAACGCTTATCGTATGAAAGGTGACAGAGTGTCTTTATTATCAGAACGGCGTAATGAATGATTGCCTATACTAGTAGAGGTTGGAACGACAGTGGAAATGAAGCGGCAGGCGGAATTCAAGACCTGGATGTAAGTCCCACACAGCTGTGGTGGTTCAGCTCCACACAGGAAGAGCCAAGACGGACAGACGGGACACCTGAGCGCGAAGACACAATACAGGGGCGACCGGCCGCTATTGTAGTAGGGCCGGAAGGATAACCGGATAATACTTCCAAACTTTGCAAACCTTGGACGCAGGTGAGAGGAACGATGAAGCAGCACCTCGGAAATCACGCATGCTTCGTTACGAGGGCAGTTCAATAAGTAATGCAACACATTTTTTTTCTGAAACAGGGGTTGTTTTATTCAGCATTGAAATACACCAGGTTATTCCCCAATCTTTTAGCTACACAACACTATTTTTCAACGTAATCTCCATTCAATGCTACGGCCTTACGCCACCTTGAAATGAGGGCCTGTATGCCTGCACGGTACATTCCACTGGTCGATGTCGGAGCCAACGTCGTACTGCATCAATAACTTCATCATCCGCGTAGTGCCTCCCACGGATTGCGTCCTTCATTGGGCCAAACATATGGAAATCCAACGGTGCGAGATCGGGGCTGTAGGGTGCATGAGGAAGAACAGTCCACTGAAGTATTGTGAGCTCCTCTCGGGTGCGAAGACTTGTGTGAGGGCTTGCGTTGTCATGAAAAAGGAGAAGTTCGTTAAGATTTTTGTGCCTACGAACACGCTGAAGTCGTTTCTTCAATTTCTGAAGAGTAGCACAATACACTTCAGAGCTGATCGTTTGACCATGGGGAAGGACATCGAACAGAATAACCCCTTCAGCGTCCCAGAAGACTGTAACCATGACTTTACCGGCTGAGGGTATGGCTTTAAACTTTTTCTTGGTAGGGGAGTGGGTGTGGCGCCACTCCATTGATTGCCGTTTTGTTTCAGGTTCGAAGTGATGAACCCATGTTTCATCGCCTGTAACAATCTTTGACAAGAAATTGTCACCCTCGACCACATGACGAGCGAGCAATTCCGCACAGATGGTTCTCCTTTGCTCTTTATGGTGTTCGGTTAGACAACGAGGGACCCAGCGGGAACAAACCTTTGAATATCCCAACTGGTGAACAATTATGACAGCACTACCAACAGAGATGTCAAGTTGAGCACTGAGTTGTTTGATGGTGATCCGTCGATCATTTCGAACGAGGGTGTTCGCACGCTCCGCCATTGCAGGAGTCACAGCTGTGCACGGCCGGCCCGCACGCGGAAGATCAGACAGTCTTGCTTGACCTTGCGGCGATGATGACACACGCTTTGCCCAACGACTCACCGCGCTTTTGTCCACTGCCAGATCACCGTAGACATTCTGCAAGAGCCTATGAATATCTGAGATGCCCTGGTTTTCCGCCAAAAGAAACTCGATCAGTGCCCGTTATTTGCAACGCACATCCGTTACAGACGCCATTTTAACAGCTCCGTACAGCGCTGCCACCTGTCGGAAGTCAATGAAACTATACGAGACGAAGCGGGAATGTTTGAAAATATTCCACAAGAAATTTCCGGTTTTTTCAACCAAAATTGGCCGAGAAAAAAAATGTGTTGCATTACTTATTGAACTGCCCTCGTATTTCTAAGGATTTTTACTCAGAAGCATACCATTTTATGAGTATAGGCATTTCCTCGCAAACTTTCTGCGCTGGACGACAAAAGACTAAAATACGGTTGGTCGGCGTTCGGAATAATCTGTAGAGAGGGAGAGTATTACGTGGTTTCGGGAATGTGACTCGTTTTCGGAAATACGATAGTGGGGAGCTGAGTCTTGCTGGGAGGCCAGCGGTGGAGAGACGAGGTCTTCCGTTGTGAGCGCCCGTATGTGACGGTCGCTCGATATCAGCTTTGTTGGTACAGACGCAATTGCTATCTTTGTTCTCAGGAGAGTTTATAGTTATAACAGTTAAGCACTTTACTGTTGCGAACCTATACGACTCTGGACTTCACCTCCAGGTTGGAAGTCGTCGTTGAGTACACAGCGTTCAGTAATGGAGAGCACTTCCTCTGCCTAAACTTACGTAGGGACGTTATCTGAACTCCGTCCTTGTGGCTGGGAGTTCGCGTTTCTCGTCTGTAGAACACAGAGAGAAGACAGTATCATATTAGTCAGAGGATCGCCATCTGCCGTCCTAGTGTTTGAAACGGTTTATTTGTGGCTGGAGTTCTTCCATCGTCACAGACGAGTACGAGAACCATCACTTCGACGCACCGGACGCCGTATATACGGTGATATGGCAAACTTCTTGGGATTATTAGAGCTATAAAAGCCAAACAGCTGTGATCACGTTGATTTATTTCCACTGAGGTTCCACACCACCGTAGATCATCTTTGAAAGTAGTGTCTTCTAGTGTTTGCTATGTAGGTGATGTCAGTCATTTCGCGTTATTGATATTAGACTGCGCAGTCATAATAAGGGGCAGAGTTGGGCAATTCATCAGTAATTTTACTTAGGAAATGTAAACTTTGTAATATAAAGGGTTTTTTTAATCTACAATAAATATATAAGCAGGAACAACGTTTATCATTTAGTAGGATTAGTTCCCTTCATCATTCATTTATGTTTAGATTGTAATTTATAGAATTAAGAGATTCTAAGATCTGCTTCAGGGGGTTGTAGGACAGTGCCAAATCTTCATTTTAGCGTTTATTATTTTTCGTTGCGCACATTCATTTTACACTCGCCTGGAATAGCATCTTAAAAGCGGTTCCTACACCATGCACCGCTATTGTCCAGTAACGTGGTTAAAGGTGATCACGTGGTTACCGAAACCAGTCACCTTTTAATAAACGTATCTTCCAATGTGTCAGCCAGTTCGCAGTGTACGCGAGTGGCCGAAGAGCATCAGGATGAGTTTACGGTACTATGCTGGCCACCGAACTCCCCGTATTTAAACCCAATCGAGAATGTCTGGGAGGGCTTCGATGGGGCTGTTCGCGCCGTGGATCCTTAACCGAGACATCTGGCGTAGCTGGACACGGTACTGGAGTTGGCATGTCTCTACATCCATGCCGAAACCTTCCAGAAGCTAACACTCTTTCTGAACGTTTCGTAACTGTTCACGCTGCGAAGGGCCATTGGTGAGTACGGACGTGCAACAATCCTCGGAAGTATCCTTTTCGGAAGAGGGAACGTTAAGATCCCGGAAAAGTTTTCGTAACATCTTGGGTGATCTTGTCGTTCTGAAAGGAGCAATGGAGCAAATGAATTGTGCATCTGTTCTTATTATTCAGGCTTTGAAAAGGTGGTCACATTAATGTGACTGGACAGTCTACGAGGGTAAGTCAATTATTATCCGCAATTTAGTTATATTTTTGGTTTATTTTGGTAGTAATGTTGTTTTACGTTGATGACGCACGCTTTGTTTATTTGTTGTTATATCTATCCAATTTTCAAGCTGCTAGGTTAGTTTCGTTATCGCTGCCCTGCTGTTAATCATGGCTGCTCGGCTGTCTATATGCACCAGACAAGAGCAACGTTCAGTGATCCTTTTTTTGTGGTCGGAAGGTGTATCAGGGGCCGAAATTCATAAAACACTTTCGGTACAGTATGGGAACAGTGTTTTGCCATGACGGAGTGTCTACGAATGGATTGAAAAATTCCGAAATTGTCGCAGAAGTGTTACGCACGATGAAGGAGCCGGACGACAGTTTACCGCCACAAATGAAGAAACAATTGAGCGTTCACGTGGAATGATCCTCTTACACAGACGATTTACTATTGACGAAGCGGTACATCGTCTGCAAATTAGTCACGTTCTGCCTACGAAATCATTCACGACTGACTTGGGTTTCATAAAGTTTGTGAAAGATGGGTCCCAAAACAACTCACACAGTTGCATAAACAAACGCGCGTGGACATCTGCGAAAAACATTCGGTTCGCTATGGTAACGAAGGGGACAAGTTCCTAGACAGGATCATTACTGGTGACGAAACATCGATCCATCATTACGAGCCGGAGAGTAAACGGCAGAGTATGGAATGGAAATATCGAAATTCTCAGTACAAGAAAAAGTTCAAGACCCAACCGTCCACAGTAAAACTGATGATTACGGCTTTTTGCGACGCACAAGGTGCAGTACTGGAACATAATGGGGAAAGAGGCACAACAATAAACAGCCTGCAATTCGAGGCAAACGCCGAGGACTGCTGTGAAAAGGTGTTGTGTTGCTGCACAATGAGTCCACATACTGCTGCCCACAGTGCTGAAACGCTCCCGAAACTCAAATTTGAAGTACTGGATCATTCTCCATATGGTCCCGATCTTGCCGCTTCTGACTATCACTTGTTGGAGCACTCAAACAGGCATTAAGGGGCCGTCGATTTGCCTCGCACGAAACAGTGAAAGAAGCGGTCCATTCTTGGCTCGCAGTTCAATCGAGAACCTTCTTTAATGAGGGCATCAGGAAACTTGTACAGCGATGGACCAAGTGCGTTGAAAAGCATGGAGACTATGTTGAAAAATAATGTTCTTGTAAGTTTCTTATTTGATTACAATAAAATTTTATAACTATTTTCCGGATAATAATTGACTTACCCTAGTATTATCGAGTTGAAATTCCAATAATTTAACAAATGGCTCTAAACACTATGGGACTTAACATCTGAGGTCATCACTCCCCTAGATTTAGAACTACTTAAACCTAACTAACGTAAGGACAACACACACATCCATGCCTGAGGCAGGATTCGAACCTGCGACCGTAGCAACAGCGCGGTTCCGGACCGAAGCGACTACAACCGCTCGGCCACAGCGGCCGGTAGATTTTAACACTAGTCATATTTTTGACTAATCCTGAGGAGAGTGGTGGGGAACGGGTACGTCTCACAAGTTCTAAACTGCAAAAGGTGTGCTTTTTCAAATTTTTGTGACGTAGAATTTGCTAGGAACCATTTGTTGAGTCGACATGACTTAACGAAGGAGCAACGTCTCTGAAGGTGTGCAGCGCACTTCTGGTCGGAACGTTAGGAACAGAAGAGTTTCGTGGACCATTCCCTTAAATCCCGAAAGGTTTACCAGCAGCAGTGCCATCCGATAGTGAAAGCATTCGATCATTTATTAATGTCCATGTATATTAGATTAATACATTTTATTATGAATATATACGAATTGCTAGGTATTACAGTGTTTTATTTTGTCTGCAAACAAAATAGATTAGTCATCTGGAAGTGTGGAGGAGAGGAAGGAACATATCTGGTATTTACATAATGCAGAAGTGCACCAGTGCTCGGTGCGGTCGTGGGTCTGAAGATGACGCTGAAATGAGAAACGCGCCGCCGCAGTTGCCGGTGTTCCGGCAGCTACTGGCTGCCGCAGAGCGGGTGCTGCTGGTGGCGCGGGAAAGCGGCGAGCAGCGCCTGCAGGCGTCGGATGTGTGCGATGGCGGCGCGCAGCACCTCCAGCTTGCTGGCTGGCCGGCGGCCGGCCTCGGCGGGCAGGCGGCGCCGCAGCCGGTGGAAGGCGTCGCTGACGCTGCGCACGCGCTGCCGCTCCCTCTCGTTGCGCCGCCTGCCGCCCCCGCAGCAGCCGTGCTCGGCCTCCGCCTCCGCGCCCGGCAGCGGAATGCGGTTCTCCGGCAGGAACGGGTCGCGAGGCCGCCGCCGCGGGGAGGAGTGGTCACTGCCGCCGCTGTCGTCGCTCGGCACCCAGTCCGCCCCAGCCGTGTCTGACGTCACACGGCAGCAGCTCGAGTCACACCGCACAACCTCGCTGCAAGCTGCAGAAAGGGTATTTTTAATGTCAGCGCGTGTGCCGCAACTGTACAGGAGGAAGAACTGTAAGACGTCGTGGTCTCCTGACCTTCATTGCTTACATATTCCGCCCTCACAATCAGATTCCGCACATCAAGACGCTTCATCCGAACCCAAACTCGATAAGGTAAAGTCAATGTTGTATGAATTAATGTAAATGATATGCAAATAATTAGTAAATCGCAAAAGCGCACCGAGATTGAAATACTCGATGCTGGCGTACACACACACATTCCAGACACGACGGTCACAGGAGCTTTTAGTTCGGGAGAGCCATACCGCACGCCGGGAGGCCAGTCCCTTCAGAGGACGAGTCAAGTCAAACTATCTACGTTGGCCGGCGGCTGCCTGTGGAGCGGACAGCGTTTGCCCGAGTGAAAGGAAGAACGACCCGTGTTCGGCTTAAAAGCAAATTCCGCTACATTGTGTGGGAGCGCCCAGCCTATGCATTCTTTACAAACATAGAACGCAGTTTCAGAGGTATTCACAGGGAGCCAGCAAACGCCAAAGGTCAATGCTACAGATTTCCGGATTGGTCGCCTTAAACGAAACGTCATTCTCCCGTTTTAGAAGAGCAATGCTGATTGGCAGACGATATTTCTGACGCCTTGAGCTGAAGGAGTAATGGAAGAGACCGAAAGATATACCCCTTCACGACTGGCGTGGAGAGGGGCCGTTCCGTTGTCGCTCTTGGAGCGAGAACACGTAACGAGAGCGTGTGCGCTCGTACGTGTACTCAAAGAGTGAGCAACAAGTCTCTCCTCAGTACTTCACTGGGAGAGCACCTCTGTCGAGAGCAAATCGGAGTGCGACTCTATATTGAGTCCTTGCAATTTTAAGCGTTGTTCACTGTGTTGGCCGCCACACTTATTGTGTGGTGTGAACAGACAGAGTTATAGTTAAACGCCTGCGAGCGAATTTTTGAGTGGCATCGTGGTGGACTGGTTATCTGACCAGTGTACCACGCCAATAGTTAGACTAGGGCCGAATAGGAGTCCTTGGCTTCATCAAGGTGTAGGGAGAGTTTGATTGGCTAAGGTCAATCCAGATAGAACGAGAGTTATCTTATTTGTCAGCAGCGAGCGGCGCAGACAGCAGTCATCGCAGCTTATGGTATTGTGCGCTACAGCTCTTGCGAGCCCCATATTTCCTCCACAACAGTACACTTCACTGCAGTTCACACGCGACAGCCTCGACCGCACCTAGCAACATTCTAACGGATAATTATTCAAGTTGAGTAGGCGCGGCTCTCAGCCATTCTGCCAAGTCAATAACAATCTTAAACTTTGCATAGAAATCTCATTAGCGAATCCTATCCTTAAGAGATAACTTCACATTCCGAAAAGAACCTGGAAATAACTTGTTCTGTTCATAACTAAAAGTGCCATTGTGATTTCTCAGAATTTTTGCAAAATAAATAATAATTTTCGTTAGTTTCATGTTTTTCTTACACTAACTAGCACTACTCCAGTACCGAAGTATCCCACTAGTTACGTAAGAAATTTTGTTAATTTTGTGTCATTTCCTTACAGCGGGCGACTCCAGAAGATATTTATTGCTGAAAGGTTTTCAGGCATTTCTCTTTAGAACGTTAGGAGCGTCTGTCTGACTTCTGTAGTAGTGTGGGAGTGGAAATTGCATCTTGCAGGAGACACAGGATAAAGCGTACATCTCAGATTAATCTGTTGCGCAGAATGACAGAATAGCACCCACACGCTCACAGAATGTTTCGATTTCCACCAAGTACGTGATTATCGTTTAGGTCATGGTCCATAAGGTACATATATGAACGGAACTGATAAGAAACCAACGGCCAACTGTGACTGTGGCGAAATCGGCACACTAGACCATTTTCTTCGGGAATGTGCCCTAGCCGAAGATATGTAATAGTGTGCTGAAAAATAATGTCTCTGAATTTTTTATGTGAGAACTCTTAGGACTGAAATGCATTCTTCACTCTTCAGCGGAATATACACTGATGAGAAACTCCTGACGGATTAAAACTGTGTGCCGTGCCGAGACTCACCGGCAATGCTCTCCTGAATGAGTTACCCGACACATTAGTCCCCTTCCTCACAGCTGTGCTTAGACAGTATCTTGGAAGGTACCAGACGAGATATTGGCGGAAATAAAGCAATGAGGACGGGGCGTGAGTCTTGCTGGGATCCCTCAGTCGATAGGGCACTTACCAACGAGAGGCATAAGTCCCGAGTTCGAGACTCGGACCGGCACACAGTTTTAACCTGCCAGGAAGCTTCATATTACTGCTCGCTCCACTGCAGAGTGAAAATTCGTTCTGGGAACATCCCCCAGGCTGTGGCTAAACCATTTCTCCGCAGTAGCCTTCGTTTTAGGATTGCTACTGCTGCAGGTATCACAGGAGAACTACGGCGAAGTTTGGAAGGGAGGAGGCGAGGTACTGACGGAAGTAGCTATGAGGTCATGAGTCGAGCTTGGGCAGTTCAGTCGGTGAAACACCCACGAAAAGCAAAGGTCCCGAGCACAAGTCTCCGTCCGCCACATTGTTTTAATCAGCTGATAAGTTTCGCTCTTCAAGCTTTTTAAATAAACATTATACATCTTTATTCCTTATGTCTACACATTTATCTCTCAGCTTAGTGACACTATCGGCGAACACATTTCTCCCAGCGACAGATCGGTTTGTTGATACCGTCACTGTAGAATATTTGACTTTGTTCACGAAGCCACAACTTCTATTTGCACCGCTTCATCACTACGAAACTGAAGTTCTAGAATATTTTGACTAAAGCATTTATTGCTAAGTAATGAACTCTCACCTTTGATGTTTTCTATTTTACTAAGCAGCATTGATGAAAAAATAGACTTTTTACGTAAAGCGATTACCCAAAGACATCAGAGAAAAATTGATTTACTCGTAGCTAAACAACAAAATAAGCTTTTAGAAAAGGTCAACAATATACATCAATTTTATCCAAGGACAATGAATCTTACAGATATTCAGTTCGCAAAGTCCGAAATGTTGCTACTTGACAAAGGCTTATAATATAACTTAACTCCCCCACTAAATAATACGAATGTTAAACACATAATTGCTGATGTTATAGCAACAAGCAAAATATCGAAAATAAATAAACCCGAAGCATGTAAGATAGCCCTAAAAACGAAGGATTTAATTTTAAAAGAGAAAAATAAACTGCATAGAAGAACTGAAGATAAAACACTTAAAAATATCAATAATTAACTACTAGCAGAGAAAGCAATTGTGGTAAAGGCCGATAAAGGAAATACCCTTGTTATTATTAAAGAAGACGATTATATATTTAAAACACTCTCATTTTTTAATGAAAATGGGATTGTTGAAGTAACTAAAGACCCCACTCCAAAGTTCCAGTTAAAGATCAAGAAATTAGTCGATGAAAATAATCACCTCTTGACCCCTGAAGAAAAGAATATGATGAAAAATATGAATCCCCAAATACCTAAATTAAGATCACAGATTAAACTGCATAAAAAAGAGAAATCTATACGACCTATTGTCAACTACAAAAGCAGTCCTTCATATAAACTAAATATGAAACTTAATAAAATTTTGAAAGCATTCTATACATATGACAGCAATTTCAGTATCAAAAACAGTTATGAACTAGCACAACAAATCCACAACATAGACATTCCAACTAGTGCAAGTTTCGCCTCATTAGATATTAAAAATTTATATACAAATATACCCATTAATGAGACAATTAATATAATTAGGGATAACTTAATACAACACAAAAATATGACTAAAGACGAAATAATCGAATTTATAGGACTGCTTGAATGCACTTTAGATTACAATTATTTCTCTTTTAATACTAAAATCTATTGTCAGAAAGATGGCTTAGCAATGGGAAATTCTTTGGCTGGGACAGTTGCAGACATTTTCGTGAACCACATTGAGACGCAATTCCTGAAGAATAACCCTGATATCGCAAATAAAATCATATATTACAAGCGATATGTAGACGATACATTATTGCTTTATAATGGCTCAAAAGATGAAATTGAGAAACTTACTATAAAATTAAACTCTACGCATCCGAAGTTACAATTTACAGTTGAGCATGAAAATCGAAAATCTATCAACTACCTAGATCTCACTATAACTAATAACAATGGGAAACATTTATTTGCCATATACAGGAAACCTACAACCACTGATGTTATTATTAATGCCACATCATGTCATCCTGACAAGTATAAAAAAGGATTCTTTAAGTCTATGATACACCGAATACTAAAATTACCGCTAGAAGCTAATGAAATCAAAAAGGAAATGACTATCTTAAAACAAATTGCAAAAACCAACTCTTTTGACACACGACAGGTAGATATCATTTTTAATAAAGTACAACAATCACAAAGTACTCCACTAATAGGTAATCCAAAATATATGAAGATGACATATATGGGAAACATATCAGATAGAATTACTAATTTATTCAAAAATACTGGAATAACAATAGCATTTACAACTAATAATACTTTATAACAAAAATTAAGACATACAGTAAGTAAAGACAATGGAAAATCTACCAGATCAGGAGTGTACAAGATCCAATGTAGAGACTGTGAGAAAATATATATCGGCCAAACAGGTCGAAATTTTGCAGTAAGGTACAAAGAACATACGTCGGGTACCTCACGAACAAAGTCTGTATTTGGCCATCATATAGCATTCAATAATCATGCTGAGGGGACAGTAGAACAGAATTTACAAGTTCTGCATTATGCAAATAAAGGATTACTTATGAATATCCTAGAAGAAATCGAGATATATGCTCATTTGAAAACCAAATCATCAGTGCTGCTCAATGAACAATTAGATTTTCGCGAAAAATATTATTACGACCTTTTTGACGAAATTTTATAGTAAAAGCATCTACTCTTTTGTTCTTCATAAAATATAAGACTAGTTATACCCATGGCAAAAGTAATGTATGTAAAATATACAGCATAACATAAAAAAATATATATTAAATTGACATTGATTATTATAAGAACTTTTAGATCGATGTTTAAAAAAAAAATATTTTTAATCAGCAGTCTCATCAGTTATTTAGATATACATAATGTGGAACGTACTCTTGGCTGCTACCCTACAACTATAAAGAATATTGCTATAAAAACTGCAGTTAAAGTAAGACGATTATGCAACATCCAACAAAGATGTAATTATGATGCAGGCTACTCGGTATAATCGATATATACCACAACGCCAAAGACTTTCACATCTTTGATGTAACCGGCACTGTAATAGTACTAAGGTGGCCCATAGAGGGCACAACTATTACACATCATAGTTCACTGTTTTTATCCAAAATATAAATAAGCTGTAGATATACTAACTATCTTTTAATCAGACATTTAAATGAATCTATTTTATGTTATTAGTGTACTTCCTACTTTTATACTTTGACGATGGCGTCATATTATGAACGCTGATTGGCAGTTGTGAAGTAATGTGATAGGAAGTAGGCGGAGCCTCTGTATATTTAAGCTCGTGCTTAGCACTCAAACCATCAGTTGACTGCGTAGCAGCGAGGAGAGCTCCGCCTACCATCCTAAGGGAGCCATGGGTATAATTAATTTTATCTTATCTTGTTAAATTTTGACATCATTAGACACTTTCATTTTATTTAAAGATTGGTATCTAGTATGTCTTAAAATTCATCCACAGGTCTGATGATGGTTCTGTAGAAAGAACCGAAACCGGTTACCTGTATCATTAAAACATACATGAGTGATCAAGACTGAACTTTAGTCAAAATATAATAATTAATTGATCACTGTTTCCAAAAATGTTTACAAAAATTGTGTGAAGTTCTAGAAGTTGTTCTTTAAGTTTTGGAAACATATAAAAATCTGCTGGGATCAGGTCGGGCACGAGTGGTGGATAATGGATGCCAGCGAACCCTTGGCCTCGGATTACTGCAGATGTCGAAACGCTCTGACATAGTCATGCTGAAGGATAGGGTGCTCCATGTGTGAACGAACTCTTCGAATTCGTGCCTTCAGTTTTCTGAGGATCTCTCACGCACGGACATAGTTACGTTACACAACAGAACGTTACACGCAACAATTCGGAGCCCTCTTGAGGCAGAGGGTTACAACTTCCGTCAGTGGAGCGGATAAGTCGAGCGAGTAATGTGCATGACATGTAATACCTCAATCGATATTGGAAACAGAATAAAAAATTTGGAGGCATTACTTTTCAGCCTGCTCTCGTAGCAAGGACTGATAGCGGTGTTTCAAGAGGCCAAACAGTTTACGAGATGATTGGCGTACAATAGTGCTTCGATACTTTAAATTTTATAGCTAGTGTTGTCACAGAAAACGTAAGTCGTAACTATAGCCAACAGACACCACAGTAGAGACCATTGAGGCTTGTAAACGACCACAGGGAACGCGAATAAAGCCAATAGCTCTACGATCGTTTGGGCCACTGACTGCAGAGTAATCGGACGTGGCCACTAGCGTATTTAAGAAGACCAGGAGAATCAGTGGCATATAAGCGATGCGCTCTGATCCGTCACCATTCTGTCGGGAAACAGCAAAGTATTGCAAAGGTCCGACATAGTGGCCCGTCTGGTATGGAATGTACAAACTATACTGCGCTTCACAGTCGAAGGAGCATTTTTCGAAACCCCGTAACTGTCTCCCATCGCAAGGAGTAAGTTTGAAATTCGGTTCAAAGGTACCTACAAAGTTCCTCTGTAATGGTACAAAAGCGAGGCGTGCTACGGCACCCTCTGATTCGGCGATGCAAGGTGGCGACACATGTAGAAAAAAGCAGAGCAGAGCTCAGAAGTTCATGTGAGGTGTAAGGTGGGTTAATAGTGTCACACTGGCACAAAATTTCACTACAATTCTGCCCAGCACCACAGTGGACATGTTACATAATGGGATAGTCGTCACATCCGCCTCTTCCACACATTTCACACTTTCTTTTGAGGTCTCTGCGATGGAGATGAGAACCGAGACTCTCAGCGATGAAATCACGTTGTTTCGTATGGGTGTCAGAGGCAAACATTTCAGACACGCTGCAGTCCAGAATCAAGACGAATAGACTTCAGTGGGTGGTATAAAGGGCGACAATGAAACCACCCGTTTCTTTGGGGCGTTGATTCCCACATATTTCGCTGTCGAAAACGGTAGCTCGCAGTGTGATAAACACGAGGACGACGTTCTCGATAACATTTAACACTGCTGACCCCTTCGGACGATTCAACTCTTATCTAAGGAGATTGTGGGCCTGCAACCCCTCTGAACGTGATATGACCTATTTGGAGTTAGCGCGACAGAAATCTGTGCTCTGATGTATAGGGTGGAACCACTAAGGATCATTCAAAACCATACGACGAAATTTGAACGTGATCCTAAATAGGAAAGGGTGTTTATGGGGCTTCAGCCGTCCTGTTCCGAGACCTCCTTTGGCGTGATGACAGGTGCGGCAACATTGACATGTGCATGAATAAAACGGCAAAAATTCCCTCTAAGACATCAACCCCCCCTCCCCCCTTCCCCCCTACCCCCCCTCCCCCCAGTTCGGCAACACCCTCGTTGCCAGCACTTTAAAAATACACTTGTCAGAAACTTCGACACCAATTCGTCATCATGCCTGCTCAGGCGCCTAACGGTTAGGCATCTCTTAGACATCTTTAGGTGAGGTCTTCCTATCTTCAGGCGGTAGATCAGCCGCGAGGCTGAACAGCTGTTGAAGTTTCCGACATAAATTTAAAGTGCTCAACAAAGGTGCGTTGGAGGCATCGAGGGGTTTGCCGAACTGCGGGTCTTGAAGGGAATCAAGAGCGATTTACTGATGCCATTTATGACAGCCCCTGAGGCTTTTTCGTGTCGATTCTGAGCGACGGTGTGTGTGAAATGTTCTCCTCGGCCACTAATAATAAAACAGCGTGATGTCATCGCTCTGTATCGCAGTTCTCACCTCCATCGCAGAGGCCTCAAATGAAAGCGTGAAATGTGTGTAAGCAGGGTGGGTGACGTCCATCCCATTATGTGATGTGTCCACGGTGGCGTTGCGCAGAATTGTGGTGAAATTTTGTACCAATGTGACATTATTAACCCACCTTACACCTCACATGAACTTCTGAGCACTGGCCTTTTTTCCTCATGTGTCACCAGCTTGCTGTTTCAAGCGTCGCCGCCCGCATCTCGTGGTCGTGCGGTAGCGTTCTCGCTTCCCACGCCCGGGTTCCCGGGTTCGATTCCCGGCGGGGTCAGGGATTTTCTCTGCCTCGTGATGGCTGGGTGTTGTGTGCTGTCCTTAGGTTAGTTAGGTTTAAGTAGTTCTAAGTTCTAGGGGACTTATGACTACAGCAGTTGAGTCCCATAGTGCTCAGAGCCATTTGAACCAAGCGTCGCCGTACACGAAAATGACGTCCTAGGACGCCACACTTTTCCAGCACTACAGTGGAAGCTTGTTGGCAACTTTGAGCCAAATTTCAAACTTGTACGTCTCAGTGGGGGACAATTACGAGATTTCGAAGAAGTTATCCTTTAATGTTTTATGTAGCGTAGATACATTCAGGTACTTGTAAATTGTGTGTGTGTGTGTGTGTGTGTGTGTGTGTGTGTGTGTGTGTGTGTGTGTGTGTGTGTGTATGGGTGTGGGTGGGTGGGTGGGTGGGTGGGTGTGGGTGCCTCTCAGACCACAGTAAAAACAACTGCACTCAAAGAATCAGTAAACCCAACATTATCGTAAGTAATCGTTGAAGGTGTATATTGTTATTGTTAGTAACATAAGTGTGTATGAAATTCAAGTAATAGGTACTTTTTATACTTGTAACTGTTGTATTGTCTGTTAGTATAGTAACAGCGGTAGTGTATGCTGTTACAACGTTACCAGCATCAGTAAGAGTAAAGATAATTCTAAACTTAGTCAAGATAATTTGAAATAACGAAAACTTACGGCTGTTTTTCTGTCACAGTGAAGGAACATCCGACTGAAAGTAGAAAAAGATGCCAGACGAAAACTTTGTGTAGCCATCTAAATAGCAGCAGAAAAAAATAAGGAAAAAGCGTACGATAGACACTGTAAACTTAATACTATTTTGAAAACAGAAAAAAGAAATAAAAATAGATTGTCATGAAGATTCATATGAATATAATGCAATATAACCTCGGGTGACAAATGTCATGAGACACATGCTAATCTCGTGTCGGACATCCTTTTGTCGTCATAATGCAGCAACTCGATATGGCATGGACTCGAAAAATCGCTGGAAGTCCCCTTCAGAAATATTGAGCTACGCTACCTCTCCTTTATAACTGTCCATAATTGGGAAAGAGTTGGTGTGCAAAATTTTGTGGATGAATTGACGAACGTCAACCCAAATGCGAAAAATTATGGCCCAGTGACATGGCGCACTGTTGTCCGTAATATTTACATTGGTGATTAGAAGCACGAAGCATATGAATGACTGTAAATGCTCTTCAGGTAACCGAACATAGCCATTTCCAGTCAATGATCGGTTTAGTTAGACCATAGAACCCAATTCATTCCATGTAAACAAAGCCCACACCATACGAAGCCACCACCATCATGCACAGTGCCTTGTTGACAATTTGGGTTCATTTGTTCGTGGGGTCTGCGCCGTACTCGAACCCTACCATCAGCACTCATCAACTGAAATCTGGACTCATCTGACCTGACCACGGGTTTCCAGTCGTCTAGAATCCAACCAATACGGTCACGATCCCAGAAGAGGCGCTGCAGGCGATTTCGCGCTGTTGGCAAAGGCGCTCGCGTCGTTCGTCTGCTGCCATAGCCTAGTAAAGCCAAATTTCGCCGCACTATCAGAACGGATAGTTTCGTCGTACGTCACACATTTCTGCGGTTACTTCAACCCGTGTTGCCAGTCTGTTAGCACTGACAACCCTACACAGACGCTGCTGCTCTCGGATGTTAAGTGAAAGCCGTCGGCCACTGCGTTGTTCGTAGTGAGAGCTATGCCTGAAATTTGGTATTCTCGGCACACTCTTGACACTTTGGGTATCGGAATATTGAATTCCCTAACGATTTCCGAAAGTGTATTATCCATGCGTCTAGCATTCCGCGTTCAACGTCTATCAGTTCTGATCGTGAGGCGATAATCACTTCGGAAACCATTCCACATGAATCCCCTGACTGCAAATGACAGCTCGGGTAATGCACTGCCCTTTTATTCACGTGTAATCGATCCTGCTGCCATCTGTGTATGTGCGTATTGTTTTCCCAGAGCTTTTGTCACCTCCTTGTATAACGGTGCATTTTTGTCATAAAGAAAGTGCACACTAATCAGTAAGTACGGAGGCTATTCGAAAAGTAAGTGCCGATCTGTCGCGAAATGTAAATCACTTGGAAAATCCGATGAAATTTTGCACACATGTCTTGAGCAGTGCAGTGTCTCTAATATGCCCGTCGATCGCGCCTCGTCGCTCTTTCCAGTTCTGAGCGCAAGGTGAGCAGGTAAACTTGCTTGGAAAATAGTGTCTCAAACCACGTATGAGGGCCTGATGAGAGTTCATCTGATGTCATGCCGATTCGCAGTTACTTATACACATAAGCATACTGGTAAAAGTACTGTCACATGCACGAGACTTCACGATATCACCAAGTAACACCACCGCTAGGTATGTTAACGGCCGCATTTCGGTGGTGAAGTGAGTCCACAAGTTTCTCCGGGTATGCTACATCCAGAATGGTGGTTGACTGTTAAATTTCACCCACTGTTGCTAATGTTCGCAGGCATTTTGTATAGAACCAAGATCGTGTGACTTACGGGACCATTTGAGGGTGCATAAGTGATCATCAAACCAGGAACTTATGCGTGCAGCTCTATCGACAAGACAGTTGGCATTTTGGAAGTTGGGGCTGTCGACGGCATACTTATCATGAAAACAGAGACGAAAAGACAAAATTTGGTCACTGATAATACTGAAATAAGCAACCTGATTCGTGTTCACGGTGACGTGAAAGGGTGATCCCACTTTTGCTACGAAAAATACCGCCAAAATGTCACAGAATCACCTACGATCTCAACTATAGCCTCCATACTCTGCAGGTTAAACACCTCTTTGGGCCGTAGGTACAGCCTACGTCTTGTATCATTTATAATGAGGCAAAATCCCCATCCTTCTGACCATTTTATTCGCCTCAAGATGTTTTCAAATTTCTGAATTGTTTGGCCCATTGAAGACGTAAAGCATTGCACACTACTGTCAGCAATGACCTTTTGCTAAGCACTTGTCATCATATGTGCACTGTAAGCACTTAATTTCCATATATTCGTTCGGATCTAAGATGGACATGTATTTACTGACAGCATCAAATCCTCTTATTTGTACTGAGGATAATACCGTCAACTTATTTGCTGGTTATATTCATACGCAACCAGTTTCTATGTTGCAGTACACTATCTACATGCCACTCTATAAGTCGTCACGTTGATACCGATTTTCGCGCGTACTTTCTGTAGGGAGTCCGAAACACCAGTCCGTTTAGCGCACCACTGCTGGGCGACGAGGTGTGCCAGCCGCGGATTGAATCCACCCGACGGGTTAACGGCGAGGGTCGTTGTGTCGGACACGCTGGATGAGGTTTTTAAGCGTTTGCCCACATCCCACTATCTGAAAACCGGATCTGGTTACCCAGTACCGTTCCAGTTACACGATTTGCGAACATTAAGAAAACCTTTGCTTACTTTCACATTGATAACACTATACGCTTACAGCTGGGGGTACACATGTTTCGTCCTGAGAAATAACGGAGTGGCGACAGTAAGGGCTTCCGGCCACCCCTTAAATTTCCCATGCTATATCGTTAATAACCGTGCCGCCCCTGCGCCGATGATGGTCAAAGACACAAGAAGAAGAAGGTCCAAAACACAGGTGTACGCGAAACTGAAGCTCCTTATCCCGCTTGGTGTGTACACCGACAGGACTTGCACGTCACTTGGAGAAACTGGACACCACTGTACAGTCGAAGCGAAATGATTGAGATGGTGCCGGTATGTATACGGTGTAAGAGGTATGCGCTGTCTGCGATATGAGAATCGCTGACCAGAGAGCAGTGTTGACTGCAGTACGAACTGTGTAACTGTAGCAGTTAGTTGTTGCTAGTCGCTTGTCTGAGGTGGTCTGCGCTTGCCTGCAGTGTGCTCTGATCGGGAATCTGGAGATGGAGTATTGTTGTATAAGGTAAAGAAGCAGCGTCGCGCATATCTAATGATGTATTTGAACTGTCATCCAAATGTTTTTTTTTTAAATGTCCTAATAATAATTTTTGCAATACAAAGTAATTTTTAAAAGCATTCATTTCAATTTTAAAAATCAGTTGCTTCCTTTCACAAATGTATAAGCCAGCATTGCACGGAACTGTGTCAAAAAAAAAAAAAAAAAAAAAAAAAAAGTTAAGTAAGAGCAGATATATTCACCGTTTTTATTGAGGTAAGAATTTTTGCTTTTTATTCAGAAGGATCTTACAGGGCCACGACGCAGCACTGCTGTCGTCCCCCCCCCCCCCCCCTGCGGGTTCGGGGGTTAGAATAGGCCCGCGGTATTCCTGCCTGTCGTAAGAGGCGACTAAAAGGAGTCTCACATGTTTTGGCCTTATGTGATGGTGCCCTCTCGGGTTTGACCTCCATCTTTCTAAATTATTCCGAAGAGCGAGCCAATTGGGGAAGGGCGCCTTACATGGTGCACTGTATCCGTCGTGCAATTAGACCTTTAGCCGGCTTTCACGTCTTTGCAATGGTGTCCCGCTAGTTTTCGATCTTTAGGGCGGGGATACGTCCCTGGGTGCGATTACCACGCTGCCCTCTGCAGTGTTTCTTTTAACTGCGACGACGACCTTGGACAGTTTTGCACCTAAGATCCAGCACGGTAGCCAGTCCGTTGTGGTGGGGCCGCCATGTACCCTCTTGGTTGTAGCCCCCTGACAACACAGGGATCGCTCTACTGATGCCTGCGCCGTTAACTCCCCACGTATGCCAAGGAGTAGATGCCTATCCTCCTGGGGTATCAGGACTCCCGGCAACGGCCATCCTGCCAGGTGGCCTTTGCTGTGGCTGGGTGGCGCCCGTGGGGAGGGCCCTTGGTCGGAGTAGGTGGCATCAGGGCGGATGACCCGCAATGAAGCGTGGTACATCATCTCTCGCTGGCGGCCAGCCGCCAGCAGTCTCTAAGCGTTCTCGGGCTCAATTTAATGCTCAGAAGTACGATCCGAAAACGTTCCCCTCCCTGGCCACGCCGTGGGAAGAGCGTAAGTCCCAGGATGGAGGTAACAGTTATTCGCCCCGATTCTTAGTTTGCACGAGAGCTGATGGGGAGTCTTTTCTCTCCACAAAGCCTCAGTTCTTCGTCGAGCATTTAGAGGACAAGTTTGGGGAGGTGGAGGGCTTGTCTAAAATGCGCTCTGGCTCAGTACTGATACAAACGGCATCCTCCGCCCAGTCACGCAGGTTACTTGCTTGTGACAAGTTGGGGGATGTTAACGTTACTATTACTCCACATAAGAGTTTAAATATGGTCCAGGGTGCTATTTTCCATAGGGACCTCCTTTTGCAGTCTGATGACGAGCTGCGCGCCAACTTAGAACGTAGAGGTGTTCATTTCGTCCGGCGCGTTCATCGGGGTCCGAGGGACAATCAGGTTGCTACCGGTGCCTTCATCTTGGCCTTCGAGGGTGATACGTTACCGGAAAAGGTCAAGGTGATGGTCTACCGATGTGACGTCAAGCCCTATATCCCTCCCCCGATGCGGTGCTTCAAGTGCTGGAAGTTCGGCCATATGTCTTCCCGCTGCACTTCCAGCCTCACATGTCGAGATTGCGGACGCCCATCTCATCCCGATACTCCATGTGCCCCGCCTCCCATCTGCGTCAACTGCGGGGAGCACCATTCACCTTGCTCGCCAGACTGCAGAATATTCCAGAAAGAGCGCAAAATCATGGAATATAAGACCCTGGACCGACTGACTTATACTGAGGCCAAACGGAAATACGACCGATTACATCCAGTGCGAATGACAACTTCCTACGCCGCTGCTACAACACCTGTGCTAGCCCCATCAGTTTCGCGCCTTCCGGCCGGATCGACGAGTGGTACAACTCCTCCTGCCCCCTTGCCAGTGGGGGGCTCTACCCACCAGGTTGCTCCTGTGCCACCTACCTCAGGAGCAACACCATCCCCCCCATCGGGGACGTCGGTCCCCGCTTCTAAGCCGGAGAAGTGTCCAACTTCTGCGGCTTCTCACGCTCGCAAGGGGTCCCTTGGGTCCCTCCCTTCCCAGGTTTCCACCGGCGGGAAGGCTGACGATCGACAGTGGCGTAAGTGCCCACAATCTGCAGGTCGAAGGGCTTCCCGATCCTCCTCAGTCCCGGAGACTGAATCGGTGAAGCCCTCCCAGCCAGTTAAACCCAAGGAGCAGCGTGAGAAATCAAAGAAGAGCAGCTCTAAGCCCAAGGAACGCGCGGTGGTAGCCACCCCATCGCTACCTTCTAGCTTTGCATCTGAGGACGAGGTGGAGATTCTGGCGTCCGCTGAGGACCTCGATCTCGCCGGTCCCTCAGACGCCGTGAATAGCAATAGCACTAGCACGGGTGCTCAATCGGAGGCAGCAGGTGACCCAGCGGCGTAATCTGCCGTCCCAGTCCCGGCACGCCTTTCTCAGCCATGGACAAAACCATCCTCCAGTGGAACTGCAGCGGTTTCTTCCACCATCTAGCTGAGCTCCGCCAACTTATCAGCCTTCACCCTTTCCTCTGCATTGCTCTGCAGGAAACTTGGTTTCCAGCAATGCGCACCCCCGCCCTCCGTGGCTATCGGGGTTATTATAAGAACCGAGCAGCTTATGAAAGGGTGTCTGGTGGCGTCTGCATCTATGTCCTTAACTCTCTTCACAGCGAGTCTGTCCCTCTACAAACAGCTTTAGAGGCTGTCGCTGTTAGGGTGTAGACGCCGCAGGCTCTTACCGTCTGCAGTCTTTACCTTCCACCGGAGGGTGATGTCGCGCAGCATGTCCTGGCTGCGCTGATAGCCCAATTGCCGCCACCTTTCTTATTACTGGGCGACTTTAACGCCCATAACCCTCTGTGGGGTGGGTCAGTGGCAACAGGTCGAGGCGCCACCGTTGAGCATTTACTGTCGCAGCTCGATCTCTCGATTTTGAATGATGGTGCCTCCACACACTTCAGTGTGGCGCATGGCACCTACTCCGCCATTGACCTTTCAATCTGTAGCCCTAGCCTCTTACCATCTGTCCACTGGAGTGTGCATGACGACCTGTGTGGTAGTGACCACTTTCCGATTTTTCTGTCACTACCACAGCGTCACTCTTCTGGGCGCCCTAGCAGATGGGCTATGAATAAGGCTGACTGGGACTTGTTCTCCTCCACTGCCGCTATTGAGCCTCTCTCAACTGATGCCATTGATGCGGTGGTTACATCGGTCACCGCCGGCATCGTCACTGCCGCCGAGTCTGCCATTCCCCGTTCTTCTGGGTCCCCTCGGCGGAGGGCTGTGCCTTGGTGGTCGCCTGAGATCGCTGAAGCGATGAAAGATCGCCGGCGGGCGCTCCAGCGTCACAAGCGACATCCCTCCATGGACCACCTAATCGCCTTCAAACGGCTGCGTGCGCGGGCCCGCCTCCTCATCCGCCAAGGCAAGAAGGAGTGCTGGGAGCGGTATGTGTCCACCATTGGACTCCATGTCACTCCATCGCAGGTCTGGGCCAAGATTCGACGGGTCTTCGGCTATCGGACCCCTGCCAGCGTCCCTGCGCTCTCACTGAATGGAGCAGTTTGTACTGACTCCGACGTCATTGCAAACCGCTTAGCAGAGCATTTTGCTATGAGTTCCGCTTCTGCGAATTACCCCCAGGCCTTCCGCTCCATTAAAGAGCGGATGGAACGTCGGAGCCTTTCTTTTCGCACCAACGCTTCTGAACCCTACAACGCTCCATTCAGTGAGTGGGAATTTCAGAGTGCCCTTGCCGCTTGCCCTGATACCGCTCCCGGGCCAGATCGCATCCACTGTCAGATGCTGAAACACCTTTCAGTGGACTGCAAGCGACGCCTCCTCGACCTTTACAACCGTCTCTGGGTCGAGGGTGAGTTTCCGTCGCAATGGCGGGAAAGTATTGTCATCCCCATTTTGAAACCTGGAAAGAACCCTCTGGAGGTGGACAGCTACCGTCCCATTAGTCTCACCAACGTTCTTTGCAAGTTGCTTGAACGGATGGTGAGCCGGCGCTTAAATTGGGTGCTGGAGTCTCGGGGCCTTCTGGCTCCGTCTCAGGGTGGGTTCCGTAAAGGCCGCTCCGCCACCGACAATCTGGTGAGCCTTGAGTCGGCCATCCGTACAGCCTTTGCCCGCCGTCAGCACCTGGTCGCTGTCTTTTTCGACATGCGGAAGGCGTACGATACGACATGGCGTCATCACATCCTTTCTACGCTTCATGGATGGGGTCTTCGGGGCCCTCTGCCGATCTTTATCAGAAATTTTCTGTCGTATCGTACCTTCCGCGTGCAAGTCGCGGCCTCGTATAGTTCCTCCCTCGTCCAGGAGAACGGGGTACCCCAGGGCTCTGTCCTCAGTGTCTGCCTGTTTTTAATTGCAATAAACGGTCTCGCTGCGGCAGTAGGAAATTCTGTCTCCGCTTCCCTGTCTGCTGACGACTTCTGTCTTTACTATAGTTCTATTAGCATTGCAGCAGCTGAACGTCAGCTACAGGGCGCAATCCGCAAGGCGCAGTCTTGGGCTGTAGCGCGTGGTTTTCGGTTTTCGGCTGCCAAGACCCGCGTTATGCATTTCTGCCGGCGCCGAACGGTCCATCCTGAGCCGCGGCTTTATCTTGCCGACGAACTTCTTGCTGTGGTGGAGACCCACAGGTTTTTGGGTGTCCTTTTTGATGCCCGGTTGACTTGGCTGCCTCATATCCGGCAGCTTAAACAAGCGTGTTGGCGGCATCTCAACGCCCTGCGTTGTTTGAGCCACACCCGCTGGGGCGCCGACCGATCTACCCTGTTGCGGCTCTACCAGGCGTTAATCCAGTCTCGCCTGGATTATGGGTGCCTAGCTTATGGCTCAGCATCCCCATCTGCGTTGCGGGTGCTGGACCCAATTCTCCACAGCGGGATACGCCTTGCCACTGGTGCTTTCCGCACCAGCCCTGTGGACAGCGTCCTAGTGGAGGCAGGTGTACCTCCACTGCGGTTCCGACGCCAACGTTTGCTGGCCGCTTATGCTGCCCATGTTTTTAGCTTGCCCGGGCATCCAAAATTATCGTGTCCTGTTCCCGCAGTCAGTCGTCCATCTGCCAGACCGTCGGCCCCGGTCGGGTTGTCCAATCGCCGTACGCATCAAGGAGCTTCTCTGCGGGCTTGGGTTTTTCCCAGTTCCACCTCCTTTCCGGGCGCCTCTGCGTACACCCCCGTGGTGTGTTCCTCACCCTTGCCTTCGGCTCGACTTGGCACAGGGCTCGAAGGACTCGGTCCCTCCAGAGGCCTTCCGCCGCCGCTTTTATTCCATCCTGGCCACGTATCAGGGCTCTGGAATTGTTTACACCGACGGTTCGATGGTTGCTGGTCGTGTCGGGTATGCGCTAACTCTAGGGGACCATTCCGAACAACGGTCCTTGGCGGCTGGCTGCAGCGTTTACACTGCTGAGCTAGTCGCCATCTTTCGTGCCCTAGAGTATATCCGCTCCTGCTCAGGTGAGTCCTTCGTTATCTGTAGCGATTCCCTGAGCGGTTTACGAGCTCTCGACCAGTGTTTTCCTCGTTCTCGTCTGGTGATGGCTATCCATGAGTCCCTGCATACTCTTGCGCGTTGCGGCCGCTCTGTGGTCTTTGTGTGGACCCCCGGTCGTGTCGGTATCCCGGGCAATGAACATGTTGACCGCCTGGCGAAAGAGGCCACGAGTAAACAGTCTCTGGACGTTGGCCTCCCAGAGACTGATTTGTGGGCAGTCCTCCGCCGAAAAGTTTTTGTGCTTTGGGACGCTGAATGGCGCAATCGGATCATGCCCAATAAACTCCGTGCCATCAAGGAGACGACGACTGTGTGGCGGTCATCCCTGCGAGCCAACCGCAGGGACTCTGTCGTCCTTTGTCGGCTCCGCATTGGCCACTCCCACCTGACACACAGTTATTTACTGCGCCGGGAGGACCCTCCTGCATGTCGCTGCGGGGCGGCTTTGACAGTGGCCCACATTTTGTTGGCCTGCCCCCTTTTAGCTGTGGTCAGGCAGACATTTGCGCTGCCTGATACGCTCCCTGCCCTCTTATGTGATGACCCTGGTATGGCTGACTTAGTTTTCCGTTTTATTCGGGCAGGGGGTTTTTATTATTTACTCTGAGTGTTTGTTCTGTTCTTTTGTGTTGATTCTGGCCATTGGCCTACGATTTTACGCTGAGTTTTTAATGTGTTCTCGGTGGTTGGCTTTTCCTTTTTATCTCTATGGTCGGCCAACCACTGTCACACTCTGTGTGATTTTAATTTGTTTCGTCTGATCTCTGTAGGAGTATTTCTTGTCCTGTGTCGTCTGACGTCTTTCCTGTTGTTCGTTTTTTATTCTCTTTGGGTGGTTTTACTTTTTTTGGAAAAAGGGACCGATGACCGTCGCAGTCTGGTCCCTTTAATCCCCCCCAAACCAACCAACCAACCAACTGCTGTCGTCCAAATTTTACCAGGTTACTGAATTTATTTTTTTATTATGAGTCTTAGGAATTTTTCTGTTTCGTGCTTACATTAAATGAGAAAAGAATTTTGTGGGTACATTAAATGGGAACCAGTTTTGTTCTGAGGTCACGCGAATTATTTATGTTCACATTTTCTGTTGAAAGGTTGTGGTGAAAAATTTTAGATGTGGGGAGGTTACAACGGTTTGGGTGAAGACAGATGGCCTAAGAAGATGATGGAATGAATTCCAACTAGCAGGAGAAGAAGCCCAAAAAGGCATCAAAGGAGGTCGTCAGATCAGCAATTTGGAGACGGAATATTGGAAAGATAGGAGACTTCGGAAAGTAGGATGCGAGAAACTACTGTTGTATTAAATTTTTTAAAAGAGATGGCGTCGGACACGTACTCACCTACGACAGATACGTTTCATTAGCAAGCAAATTTACGTTTGCTGCCTAAGGGCTAACCTAGCAGTACGTGTAAGCACCCCAGTAACTTTCACACTCTGTAGTGTAGTATTATCTGGCCGCGGGACCAACGAGAGATACGCAGATTTTACGACTGCCAGCGACCGTCTCCGGCGGGGAGCGAGCTACTATTTCAGATGAGTTTAATGATTCTTAACTGCGCGTTTCAATACATGCAGACTCTCCACAACACTTAGAAAAGTTAAGAGCTCTAGCGGGTACCTTTTAATTGAGATATTGATTTCCCTTGGGCCCCGGACGGAGCGAACGTTCGCGGTGTATGTCGGGCAAGTCAGCTGATGTAACGTCATAAGTTCGTTGAGGGACCCATATTTTTTGGTGCTCCGTGTCAGGCCTAATGACGCGACAAACATCAGTAACACGTGATACACCAAAGGCTTTACATCGTTCACGGCATGAAAAAGATATGCAACAGTGAATTTATTGCCCTCTTTGTTCTCCAAATTCTACATCATACTTCTGCTCGCTTGGTGATAAATAATTTTTTGTTAAAATATTTACGACGTTTTTGGTTGTCATGCTTAACCAATGCAGATTAACGCTAACAGTGCTTTTTATAGGGGCACAGGCTTGTTAATGCGAGAATAATGCTAGAAGCGTCACGAAAGGGTCATTTACACGCCACGAACTCCACATTGTATAGCATCGAGATAGGGCGTACCGTCGTTTGTAAAAAGAAACTTAGCTCCACTGCGTGTCTGAACAGCCATTAGCAGCAAATGGTTATGTTTCCAACTCAGCTTCACGGTTATTTTGTATACAGAGCATGTCTCAGATTATAAAACGTCTGGATAAAATTACACCGGATAGAACGGCCTTTCAGAGCTTTTCAATGAAAAACGGGCTCATAGACCTTATCCACACGTTGTAATGAGCTATCATTCACTTCGAAAGAAAAAATCGCGCAATCTGGTAACGAATAAATACTACACGTAGCTTAAATGAACTGTGGGTTTTTTCTTAACAAGCTATCCTGCTGTGTTTGAGCCAACGGTGAGCCAAGTGAGGTAGCACAGTTGTTGGCAAGTGTAAGGTCTCTAACAGTAAACTGTTTACCACATTTTTATTAATTTTTGGCAAACGATTGTAACTGGCAGCAGAGCTTACATCCATAGGTCGTTTTCTTTTTTTAATTATGACTGGAATTGAAGTCACTATTACGAGTTTGTAGTACTAATGACGAGGAAACTACTAAAGAAGAACAGTTCAAGTAAACTTCCACGAGACTTTGAATTTATTATTAGATATCAATCACTATGATGTCCATCTTTGAACACAAACTCTTGTAATATCAATTCTGACTTTCATACACGTAAGCCTGTTACCGACAATAATTCTTTCATTTCTTTGTAGTAATCAGTGTAATAACATTCTGCATAAATCACTTGTGATATCATTTCGTCTCTTCCGTGTTAACTTGTTACACCCCCTTTAATATCTTCAACACAACCATGCGCCATCCATCCATATGTCAGCCCCAGACTCAACAGAGTGCACACTTTTCTCTTAAAATGTCTATCTGCGGGACTAGCGGTGCCACAGTCCAAAGAAGACCATTGTAAGAAGAAAGGGTACACCACCCCTGGTTAAGGTGAACATTGAGCGTTCTCACACTGCACTTGCGTTCATTAGGAGCGGGTTCCAAATACGAACATTTAAAAAGTATTTTTTATCTCCTAGTTCAAATGAATTTGATATCGAGGCACTGTTACTATTTACACTTAAGAGGACGATGACTCAAAAGCAAAGCTCTTGCAATGAATAATGTATAAAAAGCATGTCTGACCATCAGCCGCTATTATTTAAAACCCAAATATCGACCGGTTTCAGTGATGGACCATCTTCATGTATAAGGGTTAAAATGGTTTAAGCCACAACATTACGCAAAATGAAGAACAAACTGCCTTCAGTCACAAGTTGTGTTCATTTACTGCACTATGCATTTCGAGCCCTGGAGGCTCATCTTCAGGTGCTTTTTAGTGATTTACATCAGATTTTTTTTTCTGATGTAAATCACTAAAAAGCACCTGAAGATGAGCCTCCAGGGCTCGAAATGCATAGTGCAGTAAATAAAGACAACTTGTGATTGAAGGCGGTTTGTTCTTCATTTTGCGAAAGTAAAACAGTCGCGGACGGAACACTGGAAAGCAATATTACATTTGTCATTACTTAAATAATGTGTCGAGCAATAGCATTGTAGCTGTATGTGTAGGAAACATGCAGCAGTCCTCAGCAGCTAGGAAGCCTAAGTCAGTTGCAAATTCTAACAGAAAGAAGAAGGTTCTGTTGTTAGGTAGTTCGCGTGGCAATGGTGTAGGCCAGCAGTTGCAGGAAGTGTTGGGGAGTACCAGGTCGCCAGCATTGCGAAGCCTTGTGCAGGGTTGGCTCAGGTGACTGACAATATAGGGGTGTTATGTAGGAATTTTACGAAAGAGGATCAGGTAGTGATTGTCGTTGGAGCTAGAAATAATCTTGATAGGGACGTGTGTGATGTAGGTGGTGACCTGGTAAAGATAGCTTCTCAAATTGGTGGCACTAATGTGCACTTCGTGCAAGTGTTTCATCGTCGTGATCGGTCTCATCTTGATTCTGGTGTTATGAGTGTTAATATGCGGCTGTAAAAGGCGTTGATGGCGGAGGGCATGGCTCACATTGCAGTGGTGCCAGTTGAGTCTATCAATAGGTCGGGTTTCACTAGGCATGGCTGCACCTCAATACGTACGTGAAGGGAAAGCTGGCAAAGCTCATAGGTCACTGTAGTGGGCGGTAATGGGATCACTCATAGGAAAATTACTGTAGTAGTTTGTGTTAGAGCTACACCTTCTTTAGATATTGAAGTCAGCTGGTAGATATAGCTGCTTAAAGGAAGTCCCCCTAACAAAGGAATCACCTTTAAAGATGTCCAGGTATCCAAGTAGTAAAGGAATTAGCATATTTCATCAAAATATAAGAGGTATTAGAGATGAAAATAGTGAAGTATTTATAGATTTTGACTCTGATGTTCAAAAAATGTGTTCAAATGTGTGTGAAATCTTATGGGACTTAACTGCTAAGGTCATCAGTCCCTAAGCTTACACACTACTTAACCTAAATTATATTAAGGACAAACACACACACCCATGCCCGAGGGAGGATTCGAACCTCCGCCGGGACCAGCCGCTTTTTGACTCTGACATTGTTGGTATATCGGAAAACCACTTAAATAATTTGACAATTCGGAGCCTTTCTTTACCAGGATATAGATTAGCTGGCTGCTTTTCAAGGAGTTCTTTGCGGAGTGGGGGAGTGGGCACGAACGTAAAAAACAGTACTCCGTTTGAGACCGTAGACCTATCTCGGCACTGCACCGAACAGGTATTTGAATGTTGTACAGGGGCAGTTCAATTTAGTGAACTAAACTTATAATTGTTGTTGTTTATAGGTCCCTTAACTCTGACTTCAGAGAATTTCTGCTCAAGCTAGATAGGGTTCTTGGTTCACTTTATAGGAAGCACCAAAAATTTGTTGTATGTCACGACTTCAATATTGATTATGTATGTGATTCTGCAAGAAAAAGGATGTTGGAAGATCTCCTAAATTCAAATGATCTGATGCAGACCGGTTTTTTTCCAACCAGGGTGCAGGTGAACAATAGCACAGCCATTGACAACATTTTAATTCATTCTTCATTACTAGACGGGCATTCTGTTAGTAAAAGACTGAATGGCCTTTCAGACAATGATGTACAAATTTTAACACTAAAAAGTATTTGTACTCAAATATATATTACATACAATTACAAACTATGTTGGAAAGCTAATCCAACGGTAATAATTTTTTAAACCACGTTGAGGCTCATGAAGTGCCGATAATATAGATGACAAGTATAATGCTTTTCTTAACACACTTCTCATACTCTTTAAAAGTTGCTTTCCGTTAGAATATTCTAAACAGGGAACCAACAGTAAAAGGCAGCCTGGGTCGCTGACTAGTGGGATAAGGATATCGTGCAGAACAAAGTGGAAGTTATATAAAAATGTTAGAAGTAGTCCGAAATGAGTTACAGTAACCCATTACGAAACAGTATTGTAAGGTGCTTAAAATGTTATTAGGAAGACAAAGAGTATGTGGCACGCAAACAAAATAGCTAATTTACAGGATACATTTAAAACCATATGGTCAGTCGTGAAGGAAGTGTCTGGTCAACAACACAAGGTCGACGATATAAAGTCAATTGGTAGTAAAAATATTTCTGTTACTCATAAGACAGGTATATGTACAGTATTTAACAATCACTTTCTGAGAATTGTTGGTGAACTGAATAAAAACTTAGTTTCTGTAGGGAGTCATATTACTTTCTTGGAAAATGCCTTTCCGAAACTGATGTGTGAAATACTCCTCTGTGATACCGAAAAGGGGAGGACTGAGTTAATAATTAAACCACTGAAGACTAAGGATTCTCACGGATATGTTGGAGAACCTAGCAAAATATTAAAGTACTATGCTGCTCATGTCAGCCCTGTACTTTGTCATATTCGTAATTTTTCCTTTAAGGAAGGACAGGTCCCTGAACGATTAAAGTACTCAGTAGTGAAATCACTTTATAAAGAGGGAGAAAGGGATAACTTAGACAATTTTAGACCTTTTTCTATGCCACCAGTGTTTGATAAGGTTACTGAAAAGGCTGTGTATGTGAGGAAAATTAATCATTTTATTTCACCTAATTTACTATCAAATGTACAGTTTGGTTTTAGAAGTGGTTTAACAACTGAAAATGCTAGATTTTCTTTTCTCTGTGAGGTACTGGGTGGATTAAACAAAAGGTTTTGAACACTGTCTTGATTCAACTAAAGCGTTTGATTTTGTTGATCACAAAATATTGCTGCAGAAGTTCGACCATAATGGAATACGGGGAGTAGCTCACAATTGGTTCTCCTCTTATTTTAACAACGAAAGACAAAAAGTCATTATCCATAGTGATGAGAATGGCTATGATGTGGGTTCTGAGTGGAGCACAGTCAAAAGAGGGATCAGTGATGGGGCTACTCCTGTCCCTTACCTACATAAATGATATTTCCTGTAGTATGACAGTTGATTCTAAAATATTTCTGTAGTTTGGTAGTAAAGGATGTTGTGTGCAACACTGGCACTGTTTCAAATACCGCAGTTCATGACATAAATTCATGATTTGCAGAAATTAATTAACACTAAATTACAGTAAGACCCAGTTTTTACATTTTCTAAATCGCAATTCAACAAAACCCGACGTTTTAATTTCACAAAATGGGCATATGTTTAGTGAAACTGAACAGTTCAAATTTCTTGGTGTTCAGATAGATAGCAAACTGTAGTGGAAAGCCGACGTTCAGGATCTTGTTCAAAGACCTAATACTGCCATTTTTAGTATTCGAACGGTATTTGAAGTAAGTGATAGTTCGACACGAAAAGTGGTCTCCTTTGCTTATTTTCATTCGCTTATACATATGGTATTATATTTTGGGGTGGCTCTTCCCATTCTCAAATGAAATTTTTGTTTCAGAAACGGGCGGTTCGGGCAATAAGTGGCGTAATTTCGCGAACCTCTTGTCTACCACCGTTTAATAGTCTGGCTATTCTGACGTTGGTCTCTAATAGATATATTGTTTACTGTCGTTTCTTGATAACAATATCATCTTATTCCCAAGAATTAGCAGCTTTCAATCAGTTAATACTAGGCAGAAACCCAATCTGCATTTGGGTCGCACTACCTTAACTCTTGCGCAGAAAGGTGTGCAGTACACTTCTGCATCCATTTTCAATAAGCTATCGCTCGAATTCAAAAATCTTAGCAGTAATCCATGCGCTTTCAAATCGAAGCCGAAGAGTTTCCTCATGTGTCACTCCTTCTGTCCTCTCGAGGAGTTCCTTGAAAAACTAAGCTGATTGCTGTGTTATATTGTTGACTGCGTTTACATAAACTTACGTCTTGTCTTTTTTGGGTTCGCAAACATTTTATTTTATTTTTCATTACTTTCATGTTGCAATTTCAGGTGCTAACATGTTACATGACCTTGAGATTTACTCCTCAGTCTGGTCCTACGGGACTAGACGTGCAAAATAAAAATAAAAATAAAAGCATGTCATGAATATCAATATACTACACAGTACTTTTAGAAGCAAACATACTAAAAGCAAGTGTACACAGAACAGTATTCTTGTAATGAAAAGCGAAGTAACCCATAAATTGTATTCCCGAAAGTCTACATATCATTCGTGACTTAAGAAAATCTAGTTATTCAAGATTTCGTTCACATTTAAAGAAACTGTGTACAGAACAACAGCGGGTCAAGTTACTGAGAGGCTTGTGTCTTTTGGCAAGTGACAGGGTGGCTACCTGTGCTGCACCATACTGCAATAACGGCAGGTGCGATTTTCCTGCGACGGCCTTGTCGCAGTGATAAGATCGGCTCCCGTCAGATCTCCGAAGTTAAGCGCTGCCAGTCTTGGCTAGCACTTGGATGGGTGACCTTCCAGGACTGCCGAGCACTCTTGACAAGCTGATTGCACTCAGCCATAGTGAAGCCAGTTGAGGAACAACTTGATTCGGAAAATAGCGGATCTGATGACGAAAGCTGAATCTTTCGCGAGAGCCTGTGCTTACCACATGACCCTCCTTATCCGCATCCAATAACGCCTAACAGCTGAGGGAGACACGGCGATCGGTAGGTACCGATGGATCGTCCCAGGCCTGTTCGGACCGAGTTTAGTTTAGTTTCAGGTGCTGTTTTCTACAGATTTCTTCACTGGCTCTAGCTAACAGCAGAGGTAGTTTATAAAAACTTCAATAAATTACATTTGTTTCAAAATATCCTTTCTCATCGATCACGGTGAACTTGAAAATTTTCAGCTCGACTCATGATTAAGACTTAAGTAATTTTCTTTGTTCCTACAATTGGCCGAGGCCGCAAGATTAAGAGACAGCTGACACTCTCCAACTGCTGGTAAATGATTCCACTCCATTAGCGGAAGAAATACTCAGCTTTGAAATTTAGACACCAAAATCAAGAGTAACGGGGGGAGGGGGGAGGCAGAGGCCCTGTTTATCAAGTTCTGTGCCATTGTCTTGCATTATACGCCAAAGCCCCTCACAGTGAGTGATATTCGTAAATTACAGCCCATATTTTTCTTTCTGCAATTACGTCTGTTATGAAAGTATTCTCTTGTAACAGTGCGAGTTGTCATCCCACGGAAGGAGAGCTTGCGAAGTGAGCGGTGACTGTTAATACAGTAGCTGAGGAGGGCAGGACTTGCCAGTTAGTCAGAAAGACAGGACAATGCATGATTTTTCGCAGTGCGTTTATGCAGGCATTGCCGACGCTGGTGGGGAGACCAATAATAAAAATGGAATGCGACGAGGGCCTCGCGTCGGGTAGACCGCTCGCCTGGTGCAAGTCTTTCGATTTGACGCCACTTCGGCAACTTGCGGGTCGATGGGGATGAAATGATCATGATTAGGGAAACACAAAACCCAGTCCCTGACCGGAGAAAATCTCCGACCCAGCCAGGAATAAAACCCGGGCCCTTAGGATGGACAGCTTTCGCGCTGACCACTCAGCTACCGGGGCCAATGGCAACTACAGTGATCCACATACCAGATGCATATTTTCAGGGAAACTACGTTACACACATTACAAACATGATACAATAAAACCCAACACACCACAAATATCGTTGCTGACTCTGCAATTAGTATTAAGAAATTTACAACTGATTCTAACCATGAATATTATGTTGAATAGTAGCAATTAATAATAGTTGCAGGTATCACATTATACGAAGCATCAAATGAAACCTGTTGACATCAGCCAATACCACAATAGGGTGCATTTCAAATTACGCAAGTACACTCTAAGAAAAAAAAAGACACAACACTAAGGAATTATCTGAATGAGACGGACATCGGATGATGTGATATACATATACAGACAAACAAACGATTACAATTTCATGCGACTTATTCAAGAGGAAGTCAGTAACGTGTTGGCCCAACTCTGACAGTTATTCGGCTTGGCACTGATTGATAGAATTGTTGAATGTCCTGCTGTTGGTATTCCACCGCTGACTGGAACGTCTCCAGACCTGGAAGCTCACTGGCTGGAGTAGAATTGTCTTCAGTGATGAGTCCCGCTTCGAACTGAGCCCCGACGACCAGCGAAGACGTGTCTGGAGATACCCTGGACAGCAGTGTTACACAAACCTGACTGTCGTCAGCAATATGATCCGACAGCCATGAGATCTCAAATGCCATTTCATTTCATAGTAGCACTTCTTTGGTTTTCATCTACATCTACATTTATACTCCGCAAGCCACCCAACGGTGTGTGGCGGAGGGCACCTTACGTGCTACTGTCATTACCTCCCTTACCTGTTCCAGTCGCGTATGGTTCGCGGGAAGAACGACTGCCGGAAAGACTCCGTGCGCGCTCGAATCTCTCTAATTTTACTTTCGTGATCTCCTCGGGAGGTATTAGCAGTGGGAGGCAATATATTCGATACCTCATCCCGAAACGCACCCTCTTGAAACCTGGTCAGCAAGATACACCGCGATGCAGAGCGCCTCTCTTGCAGAGTCTGCCACTTGAGTCTGCTAAACATTTCCGTAACGCTATCACGCTTACCAAATAACCCTGTGACGAAACGCGCCGCTCTTCTTTGGATCTTCTCTATCTCCTCTGTCAATCCGACCTGGTACGGATCCCATACTGATGAGCAATACTCAAGTATAGGTCTAACAAGTGTTTTGTAAGCCACCTCCTTTGTTGAGGGACTACATTTTCTAAGGACTCTCCCAATGAATCTCAACCTGGCAACCGCCTTACCAACAATTAATTTATATGGTCATTCCACTTCAAATCGTTCCGCACGCATACTCCCAGATATTTTACAGAAGTAACTGCTACCAGTGTTTTTTCCGCTATCTTATAATCATACAATAAAGGATCCTTCTTTCTATGTATTCGCAATACATAAAATTTGTAGATGTTAAGAGTCAGTTGCCACTCCTTGCACCAAGTGCCTATCCGCTGCAGATCTTCCTGCATTTCGCTGAAATTTTCTAATGCTGCAACTTCTCTGTATACTACAGCATCATCCGCGCAAAGCCGCATGGAACTTCCGACATTATCTACTAGTTAATTTATATACATATTGTGAAAAGCAATCGTCCCATAACACTCCCCTGTGGCACGCTAGAGGTTACTTTAACGTCTGTAGACGTCTCTCCATTGCTGTGTTCTGTTTGCTAAAAACTCTTCAATCCAGCCACACAGCTGGTATGATATTCCGTAGGCTTTTACTTTGTTTATCAGGCGACAGTGCGGAACTGTATCGAACGCATTCCGGAAGTCAAGGAAAATGGCATCTACATGGGACACCTTCACAGCACCGCGGTACATCGACCATATTCTACACCCCGTTTTGATGCCCATCGTGGTAAGCCATCCAGGACTTACATTTCAGCAAGATGATGCCCGCCCGCACATGACAAGAGTTTCTACTGTTTGTCTTCGTTCTTGCCAAACCCTGCCTTTACCAGCAAGGCCGCCGGATCTCTCCCCAGTTGAGAACGTTTGGAGCATTATGGGCAGGGCCCTCCAACCAGCTCGGAATTTTGACGATCTAACGCGTCAATTGGACAAAATGTTTCATAATAACTCTCAGAAGGACAACAGACAACTCTACCATGCATGTGGCTAGAAGTGGACCAATGTGTTATTGAGTTTCTCCAATGGCGAGGATGAGTGGAGCACTGTCCTCCTACCAAGGTAAAATCCGTGGCAATACCGGGGATCGAACCCAGATCCTTCGCATGGTAGTCAGGTAAACTGACTACTCAGCAATGGGGGAGGACAATTTTGCTAGTAACTCATGTAATATCGTATGAGTTGCCGCAAAATGAACGTAGTACTTGTTGGCTTATTCTAGTATTATGTCAATACAGGGCGAAGCTGTTATAAAGGCAGATATTTCTGTTGGTGACTAAAAACAGTGTACTGAACAAAACAACATCGGCATTTATTTCATTTCCATACTAATAATTATAGCTATTAGGAATAGTTTCTTTTAACTTGTGAGTACCTCCAAGTACACGTGGCAAGAGCAAGCCATTAATCTTTGTTTTCCACTGGGCAGCAACTGAGGTATTGAAGTGTGGAGGCTTTAATGCAAAATAGTTATTCTAGGAGTGTAGTGACTGGTGTAGTCCAGTTAGTAGTGCAGTTATGGCTATGCAGAAAACATCAAGTCGTAAAATTTGTAACTTTTTTGTGGGAAGTCCTTTAGATGCAGAGAAGAAACAACCAACACACGTGTGTGTACGCATCAAGTTACCATGTATTAAAATAACTGCTCTGTGTGTGCAAATAGCCTTAATTTAGATTGGCACTCATGGATTCAATATTTACTGCTACATCTAGAGGATTTTTCGAACCACCTTCAGACTATTTCTCTACTGTTCGGTTCTCTAAGATTGCTTGGGGAAAATGAACACTTAAATCTTTCTGTGCGAGCTCTGATTTCTCTTATTTTATTACGACCATCTCCCTTTGTAGGGTGGCGACAGTGAAATATTTTCGCATTCGGAAGGTAAAATTGGTGATTGAAATTTCGGGAAAAGATCTCGCCGCAACGGAAAACCAGCTCGTTGAAATGATTTCCACCACAGCTAGTTTATCATATCCGTGACTCTGGCTCCCCTGTTTCGCGATAATACAGAATGAGCTGCCCTTCTTTGAACTTTTTCGATGTTCTCCATCAATCCTATCTAGTAAGGATTCCATACCGCACAGCAATATTCTGATAGAGGGCGAAAGAGCATAGTGTAGACAGTCCCTTGAGCAGATTTATTGCATCTCCTAAGTATTCTGCCAATAAAACCGTCTTTGGATTGCCTTCCTCACAACGTTATCAGTGTCATCGTTCCAATTTAAGTTGTTCGTAATTGTAATTCCTAGGTATGTAGTTGAACTTGATGGGCTTTAAATTTGTTTGATTTATCGTGTAAGCAAAATTTAACGGATTTCTTTTTATACTCATGGATTCATTAGTGTGTGACGTCACGGATAGTATTTCAGTGTTAGTTGTAGTGTGCAAATGGTCTTTGGTGTTTCGTCTCGCATTCTTCGATGTTTTCATCTTTTGTTGTTGGTACTGCAGCTCCGAGTGCGTTTGGCTGGGATGCCAGTCATTGGACTTAGACCTACGTAGCAGCGCATGCGTTCATACATGAGTATTTTGTTGAGCGTACAATAAGTGAGGGTGGTTTCAGCAAATGAGTGCTCATACGAACTTAGTGCGACTTAAGGGAACTGAGAACAATTCCGGCCGCAGTAGCCAAGCGGTTCTAGGTGCTTCAGTCCGGAAACGTGCTGCTGCTACGGTCGCAGGTTCCAATCGTGCCTCGGGCATGGATGTGTGTGATGTCCTTAGGTTAGTCAGGTTTAAGTAGTTCTAAGTCTAGGGGACTGATGACCTCAGATGTTAAGTCCCATAGTGATTAGAGCCATTTGAACCATTTGAGAACAGTAGTTATTTTGCTGTCGTTAATATTGACGTTCGCTTGTGATGAAATTGCTTGTATATTTTTGCAGTGATTGTTTAGGGTAAGGAACTGCAGTCTTTTGTCGTGAGTAACAGTGAGGGGTTCTGCTCTCGGATTTTTAGTGTCCGCTTCCGAATCATGTGAATAACGGATTGTTAAACGAACTTTTTATGATGTTGCTCTGCTGCACTGCTTTAATCAAAATTGTGAAAGACTATCTTTCACAAATGTGCGAATGGTTTCCAGCTGATATTCCTTTGACTTAAGTGATAATTATATTGTTTCAGTACCTTTATTAATGCTATGAGATTTATCCATGCAGTATACTAATTTATAAATTATTTCGCTAACTGCTTTCTAAATTACAAAGATCTCGGGATCAGTTCTCTAATACATGCATCGGCTTCAGAGCACTGGTGTACGACCAACGTCTGTGACTGTAAAGCGAGCAGAGGTAATAGTTTAGGGTGTCCATCGCCCACACCAATGGCGGACTTTAAATCCGCAGGTGCAGTTGCACTCAATACATTCGTTCTCCTTTTCAGCTACTACGTCTTGATGCTCCTCACATTAAAGCCATCTTTACTGAGTCTTTGTCTTACGATATTCTATAGACTTTATCACAGATATATCATTATCTACTCAATCATAAAAAATCCTGCAGAAATCGGTGCATTTTTGATAAATCTTTAATGCGCCGGTGCCTTGAAATGGCATGATTTCATAGCACATCAGATATAGAATGGAAAGCATCACATACAAAACGCCATTAAACATCGATTCCCAATATTTTACAGTAACAAATCACACCAAATAGGAGAGATGGAGACATCCCCATTTTTCTAGTGCTTCGCTGAGCATATATTCACAGCTTGTAAGTTATGATATATAAACCATGAGATGTGGGCGGCTTTAGACGACGCAATTCAATATGGCGTCTTAAGTTTTGCTTATGACTTAGAGAGCGACACTGCGTCTCATTGGACTCGTTGCTATCCATGAAGAATAATCTGATGCATTTTATTCTGCGTTTCACGCTAGAAAATGCTCCGCATGTGAAATTGCACGTTGTAATGTCGGAAAACTCGTCTAGTTCCGCGTCTACGTTGGTACTTACTCGTGTGAGTAGGGCATAAGAGCGGCAAGGATCTTCGATTGGTACTGTATTACCAGCCAATCAGACTCGCGTCGGCCATCAATAGGATAGGATAGTGTTCAATAGGATGGCGGCCAGGAGGCGGCTAGAGCACGTCGCAAACGAATTGCTGCTGCTCTCTCTACGACTACTAGTCACATGTACTCGTATTCACTGGAAACCACTGCATAGTGGATACCGAACGGTACGTAGTACAATTATTATCTATTATATTCGCGTTTAGAGCGAGAGAAGAATGTTAGTGTGCCTCTATGTACGTCCTGATCTCTCTTTCCTTATTCTCTTGATAATTACGCGAGATCTACATTTCTGACAGCATAATGGTGACACAGCCGTTTTCTATCACATTTCCTATAAATTTGCTGAACAAGGTTTCGTGATATGTACCTCAGTTTTCTTCCACGGTAGTTCCTATAAATTTGCTGAACAAGGTTTCGTGATATGTACCTCAGTTTTCTTCCACGGTTTCCTATTTAACTTCCACGAGCATTCTAGTGGGTTATCGCGATCTATTAGTTCCCTAGGAGCGCGTCTCTGAATACCTGTTGTCATGGCTACTTCACAAGGGCTGAAAAAACTGGAACAATTAGAATTGGTCACAGTGGCGTCCTGCGTGCGATTTCTTTTACTGTCTTTAGGATATGTTGAAAAAATTAGGTGTTTCTCTGGGCACACCCGACATCAATTTCGCTTCAGTGAAACATTTGCCGTCGAGTACACCGAACCAGCTCCTATTACTCAAACATTGCTCCAGCTGATGACAAATTTGTGAGACACTCCGCGTGATCATATCTTAACTGTAGTCGGCAATGTCGTTCAGTAACAAGCGCCTTGCACAAATCTGCAAAGTTTGGACAAAAATATGGAAAAACCGCGAGAAATACATGCTTAAGAATAAATGAAAATTCTAGCCAAGCCAGCAGATAGCGCTACTCTATTTGACCACGAGGGGCACCACCTGTGCAATGTACTCAATTGTTGCAAGTGGATGTCGTAGTCAGAAGAGTGTTCTTTGTAGTTGTGCGTGCGTTATGCGGAGGTAAGTGAATTCGAACGTGGACAAATTATTGGTGCTCGTATGGTTGGTGATTCTGTAACCATGGTAGCGCAAACGTTTGGTGTTCCAAGAGGCACCGTATCGAAGATTTATAGCTCATACAAAGAAAGCGGAAAAACATCACCCGCTAGTTCACAACGCGGACGAACGAGTGTGCTGCGTGATCGTCACGGTTGCTCATTCAAGAGGATTGCGGTGAAAACTAAGAGAACTACAGCTGCAGAAGTCATTGCAAATCTGAATGTCGCACTAGCAAACCCTGCCAGCATCAACCAACACGAAGGGATCTCCAGAAGCAGGGAATTGCGGAGTGAGCTGGAAAATCATCAGTGATGTAAATGACCGTAACTGGAAAACATGGTCAGGCAGCAGTAGCCGGCCGAGACACAAGCCACAACAGGGAAGTAACCGATCTTGTGTCCTTTACTAGTTCCTAACCAGGAGCGAATTTCATATCTTGTGCGTGCTTTAGTAGTTTAGTTTCTTGAGTTTCTGCATGTTTATTTAATATCTAGTAGCCACAGTTCTCTCGTTTTCGTTTGCGTCGGAAAGTAAACCGATTTTGTGACATATTACAAGTTCCTAATCAGGGGCGAATTGTTTAGTTTCACCTACTGCTTCTGTAGCTACGTTTTTGAATCTCTGAGTATTAATCTAATTTATTAGACACAGTTCCTGCGTTTCCGTCAGTGTCTACAGCAGAGTTGTGCTGCACGTGCCGACACTCCGTTTATCTACATAGTTTAGTTTTCCACGGTCTTTAGTGTGGACAGCGACTGCGATTGTTGTGTGCGGATGCAAGCCGAGTTGGTGGCACTTCGGCTTCAGGCTGTGATGGCTTCGGTCACACAGCTTGAGGCAGCAGTGGATGGGCACCAATGTTGTGGACCGGCCGTGGGGATCAAACAGACGTCCAGCACGGCCGAGTCCTCCGATCGGTCCTCACCTGTGGTCGAGTGGGAGGTCGCCCTGGGGCGAAGCAGGCGGCGAAAGACTTCCCAGGCGGCCGCACGTAAGGCCTCCCCGGTTTGTCTGGCGAACAGGTTCCAGGTGCTGTCTGTGGCTGACCCTGTCGCTGAGCCAGATGCTGTCGCCCGTCCTGTTTCAGGGGAAACCTCTCAGCCTGCAAGATCCGGACAGTCACAGAGGGTGGGATTATTGATAGTTGGGAGCTCCAACGTTAGGCGCGTTATGGGGCCCCTTATGGACATGGCTGCCAAGAATGGAGAGAAAACCAATGTGCACTCCGTGTGCATACCAGGTGGAATCATTCCAGATGTGGATGGGTCCTCGCAGATGCCATGAAGAGCACGGGGTGCAATCAACTGCAGGTGGTTGCTCACGTCGGTACAAATGATGTGTCACTTTGGATCTCTCTGGTTTCGATCAGCTGCCAGTCTTGCTTGCAAGATGAAAGCAGAGCTGACCATTTGTAGCATAGTCGACAGGACCGATTGCGGACCTTTGGTATAGAGTCGAGTGGAGGGTCTGAATCAGAGGCTCAGACGAGTAGGCTGCAAATTCCTCGACTTGCGCCAAAGGGTTGTCGGGTTCCAAGTTCCGTTGAATAGGTCAGGTGTCCACTATACGCAGGAGGCGGCTACACGGGTAGCAGGGGCTGTATGGCGTGGACTGAGCGGTTTTTTAGGTTAGAGGGTCTCGGGAAAACACAAGCAGATAAAAATTCACTTGACGCCTTCCTGAGAGACAATCTCAACTTCTTCCAAATTAATAATATAAATGTAGACCAGATACAGCTTGAATTCAAAGAAATAGTATCGGCAGCAATTTAGAGATTCATACCAAATAAATTAACAAACGACGGAGAGCTGATCCTCGTTGGTAGACAAAACGGTTCAGAACACTGTTGCAGAAACAACGAAGGAAATATGCCACTTTTAAACAGACTCAAAATCCCCAAGATTGGCGATCCTTTACAGAAGCTCGAAATTTAGCGTGGACTTCAATGCAAGATGCTTATAACTGTTACCACAACGAAACTTTGTCTCGAAACCTGGCAGAAAATCCAAAAAGATTCTGGTGGTATGTGAAGTATGTTAGCGTCAAGAAACAATCAATGCCTTCTCTGCGCGACAGCAATGGAGATACTAATGAAGGCAGTGCTGCCAAAGCAGAGTTACTAAACACAGCCTTCCGAAATGCCTTCAAAAAAGAAGACGAAGTAAATATTCCAGAATTCCAACATGAGTAACGCAGAAGTAAATATCCTCGGAGCACTGAAGCAAATTAAGTCACTTAATAAAAGCAAGCCTTATGGTCCTGACTGTATACCAATTAGGTCCCTTTGAGAGTATGCTGATGCATTAGCTCCATACTGTCCACCCCCGGTAGCTGAGTGGTCAGTGTGACAGAATGTCAATCCTAAGGACCCGGGTTCGATTCCCGGCTGGATCGGAGATTTTCTCCACTCAGAGATTGGGTGTTGTGTTGTCCTAACCATCATTTCATCCCGAGTCACCGAAGTGGCGTCAAATCGAAAGACATGCACCCGGCGAACAGTCTACCCGACGGGAGACCCTAGTCACACGACACTTTTTTAGCTCCATGCTCTACAATCATACTCAACCGTTCGCTCGAAGAAAGATCCCTACCAAAAGACTGAAAAGTTCCACAGGCTTTTGACACTGTACCACACAAACGGCTTGTTGTGAAATGCGTGCTTATATCGTATCAGTTATGTGACTGGATTTGTGACTTCCTGTCAGAGAGGTCACAGTTCGTAGTAACTGACGAAAAGTCATCGAGTGAAACAGAAGTGATTTCTGGTGTTCCACAAGGTAGTGTTATAGGCCCTTTGCTGTTGCTTATCCATACAAGGTGTTTGGGAGACAATCCGAGCATCCGTCTTAGGTCGTTTGCAGATGGCGCTATCGTTTATAGACTAATAAAGTCATCAGAAAATCAAAACAAACTGCAAAACGATTTAGAAAATATATGTGAATGGTGCAAAAATTGGCAGTTGATCCCAATATCGAGAAGTGTGAAGTCATCCACATGATTGCTAAAAGGAATCCGTCAAACTTCGGTTACACGATAAATCAGTCAAATCTAAAGGCCATAAATTCAACTAAATACCTAGGAATTACAATTACGAACAAGTTAAATGGGAGGATAACTCAGAAAATGTTGTGCGGAAGACTAACCAAAGATTGCGTTTTATTGGCAGGACACTTAGAAAATGTTAACAGGCCTACTAAGGAGACTGGCTACACTACGTTTGTCCGTCCTCTTTTAGAATTCTGCTGCGCGATGTAGGATCCTTACCAGATAGGACTGACGGAGTACACCAAAAAAGTTCAAAGGATGGCAGCAGGTTTTGTATTATCGCGAAATATGGGAGTGTCCCTGAAACGATACAGGATTTGTGCTGGACATCATTAAGAGAAAGGCGTTTTTAGTTGCGACGGAATCTTCTCACGAAACTCCAATCGCCAACTTTCTCCCCCGAATGCGCAAATATTTTGTTGACACTGACCTACATAGGGAGAAACGATCACCATGATAAAATAAAGGAAATCAGAGCTCGTGCGGAAAGATATAGGTGTTGGTTCTTTTGCGCGCTATACGAGATTGGGATAATAGAGAATTGTGAAGGATGTTCGATGAACCCTCTGCCATGCATTTAAATGTGATTTGCAGAGTATCCATGTAGATGAGATGTAAATGAAGCAGTAAAACATGGATGGAGGGATGGAAGAAATCCTTTCATCGTATGAGCCTTTCTTCACAAAATCTGTCTCCAACTTCTGGCCGAGTTTACGTTCCACGAGTGAAACTTGGCAGTGATGATTTGATCAGCCATGTCATGTACAGGTATTTTATGTAATCATCAGTCTTCTGACTGGTCTGATGTGGCACGACACGAATTCATCTGCTGTGCCAATCTCATCATCTTTCCAGTTTCTGTCTTCCTCTGCAGTTTTTACCCTCTACAGTTCTCTCCAGTACCGTGGAGGTTATTCCATGGTGTCTTAACAGATGTCATACCATCCTGTCCCTTCTTCTTGTCATATATTTCTTTCCTCGCCGATTTTTCGGAGAAAGACCTAAGTCAGGAGAACACCTTAATTCTTACGAATCCACCTAATTTTCAACATTCTTCTGTACCACAGCATCTCAAAGGATTTTATTCTCTTCTTTTGCGATTTACCCACAGCCCACAGTTCACTACCATAAAATGCCGTGCTCCATCGTACATTTTCACAACTTCTTTCTCAAATTAAAGCCTACGAAAGATACTAAAAGACTTTTCTTGGCCAGGAATCGCCTTTTCGACAGTGCTAGTCCTCTTTTGATGTCCTCCTTGCTCCGTCCGTCATGGATTATTTTGCTGTCTAGGTAGCAGAATTCCTTAACTTCACCTACTTTGTGATCACTAAGTTTCTCGCTGTTCTCCTTTCTGCTACTTCTCATTACTTTCGTCTTTCTTCGATTTACCCTCAGTCCATATTCCTTAATAGACTGTTCATTCCATTGAGCAGATCCTGTAGTTCTTCTTCACTTTCACTGAGGATAGCAATGTCGCCAGCTAATCTACTCATTGATATCCTTTCATCTTGAACAGTATTCCATTCTCTAACCTGTCTTATTTTCGTCAGTGCTTCTTCGATGTACAGACTGAAAAGAGTACATCCCTCTCTTTCACCCTTTTTTAATCTGAGCATTTCGTTCTTGGTCTTCCAGTCTTATTGTTCCCTCTTTGCTTTTGTACATGTTGTGTATTGCCCATTTTTCCCATAGCTTAACCCTATTCTTCTCAGAATTCCGAAAAATTTTGCCATTTTACGTTGTCGACAAACCCTGTGAAAGTGCCTTGACTTTTCCTGAGTCATGCTACCATTGTCCACCCGAATATCGCAACTCCCTCTCTCGTGCGTTTACCTCTCATAACGCCAGACTGATCGTCGTGTAATACAGCCTCGGTTTTCTTTTTTATTCTTTTGTGTATTATTCTTGTCAACAACTTGGATGCATGACCTGTTAAGCGGACTGTGTGATATTTCTCGCACTTGTCTGTTGTTGCAGTGTTCGGAACTCTGCCCTAAAGTCAGACGGTATATCGCAAGACTCAAATATTGAACAAAATGGTTCAAATGTCTCTGAGCACTATGGGACTTAACATTGAGGTCATCAGTCCCCTAGAACTTAGAACTACTTAAACCTTACTAACCTAAGGACATCACATACATCCATGCCCGAGGCAGGATTCGAACCTGCGACCGTAGCAGTCGCGCGGTTCCAGACTGAAGAGCCTAGAACCGCTCGGGCACCGCGGCCGGCCATATATTGTACACTCCTTCGTGAATAGTCGTTTTGTTGCCACTACTCCCCATGATTTTATACATTCCGATGAAATGTTACCTATCCCTTCTGATTTATTCAATCTTAAGTCTTCCAGAGCTTTATTAAATTCTGATTCTAATACCGGATCGCCTATCTATACTCTATGGACTCCTGTTTCTCCTTCTACCACGTCATCAGATAAGTCTTCCTGCTCACAGAGGTTTTCAATGTACTCTTTCCGCCAATCCGCTCTCTCCTCTGCATTTAACAGTCGAATTTCCGTTGCACTTTTAAAGTTACCACCCTTGTTTTTAATTCCACCAAAGTTTGTTTTGACTTTTTTATATGCTGTATAAGTTCTTCCGACCATCGTTTCTTTTTCGATTTTTTCTCATTTTTCATACAGCCATTTCAGCTTAGATACCATGCAGTTTCTATTTATATCTTTCCTAAGTGATTTCTCTACTTCTAGTTCTCCCTGACATTTTTGTATTTTCTGCTTTCAATGATCAACTGAAGTATTTCTTGTGTAATCCATAGTTTCTTTGCAGTTAGCTTCTTTGTAACGATGCTTTTCTTTCCAACTTCTGTGACTGCCCTTTTTAGAGATGTCCATTCCTCTTCAATTGAACTGTCTGCTGATGTATCCTTATCGCAGTATCTATAGCCTTAGAGACTTCTAGTAATATCTCTTCATTCCTTAGTACTTCCGTATCCCACTACTCTGAGCGTTGATTCTTCCTGACTAGCCTGTTAAACTTCATCCTACTCTTCGTAACCTCTAAATTATGATGTGAGTCTATTTTTGCTCCGGGTACGCTTTACAATCGAGTATCTGGTTTCGGGATCTCTGTCTGACCATGATGTAATCTAACTGAAATCTTTAAGTATTTCTCCGCTTTTTCCAAGTATGCCTCCTCTTCTTGTGATTCTTGGACAGAGTATTCGCTTTTAGTAGCTGAAATCTACTTCAGATCTCAAGTAGTCTTTCTCCTCTTTCATTCCTAGTACCAAGCCCATATTCTTCCGTAATCCTTTCTTTTACTCCTTCCCCTACACCTGCATTCCAATCTCCATCACTATTCGTTTTACACCTGCCTTTACGTAATGAATTATCCGTTTAGTATCCTCATATACTTTCTCTATTTCTTCATTTCGGCTTGCGACGTCGGCATGTATACCTGATCTATCGTTGTCGGTTTAGATTTGCTGTCGATTGTGATGAGAAAAACCCTTTCACTGAAGTGTTCCCACTAACTCAATCTCTGTCCCGCCTTCCTATTCATAACGAATCCTACTCCCATTATACCATTTTCTGCTGCTGTTGATATTACCCTATACTCATCTGACCAGATATCCTTGTCTTCTTTGCAGTTCGCTTCACTAACCCCCACTATATCAACGGCATGAGGATGCAGAAGGCAATGGAAACTACTGCATTAAAGACACATAATGTATATCCACAGAACATGTGGCCTGTAACTGAAAAAGTATCATGAGGATCTCTCCATTGGCAAAAGATTCCGGAGTATTTCCCCTTTCGGAATTCCGGGAGGGGACTGCCAAGACAGAGGTGACCTTGAGAAAAAGATTGAATAACCAACGAAACGATAATTGATATAAAAGAACCTATCAGCCTCGATTGCGGTAATGAAACCAACCTTTACCTAGGTTTCAGACCAAATAATTGAGCCTTCTTCAGAAGATATACCTGAATCTATAATCTAAGAGGGCATGGTCTAGAAATAAAACTAAAACAGCCTGAATAGGCGTAGTCACATTTTAAAAATGCGGTACATAAGTACTAAGTCAACACCAAGACTTCACTTAAGCTCTGGCGTGCGCCTCGTCTCCATGGACGCCGTGCGGTGGGCCTCGGGAGCTCACGTGAAACTAAGTAGCGTGTTGTCTAGTCCTATTTAATTTCACGTGAGCTCTCGAGCCCTCTTAGACAAATTATAGATTCAGGTATATCTTCTGAAGAAGGCTCAATTATTTGGGCTGAAACCTAGATAAAGGTTGGTTTCATTACCGCATTCGAGGCTGATAGTTTCTTATATATTAGATTATCACGGCTGCAACGTTGAAAGTACAAAGCATAACTGATCTAATTCGCATTGCGTGGGTGTGTAGGGCACGATTAGAACTTCAACGTACGTAAACACGAAGACGTAGATACCAAAAGTTTTCAGACAATCGAGTTTGAAAATTTTAGGCGTGCTCATATTGTAATTTGTAGTCACTCGTGATCAAGGATAACGCAGCCGAACCAGTAAGCGCTTATTTTCATAAGCACAAGGTCTCTGTATTGAATCTCGCTGCTGATACTTGTTCTCATTCCCAAGTAATTCTAACAACGGATACGTGTGATACGTTAAGAAACTGTGTAATGACTGAGAACTGCCGGCCGAAGTGGCCGTGCGGTTAAAGGCGCTGCAGTCTGGAACCGCAAGACCGCTACGGTCGCAGGTTCGAATCCTGCCTCGGGCATGGATGTTTGTGATGTCCTTAGGTTAGTTAGGTTTAACTAGTTCTAAGTTCTAGGGGACTAATGACCTCAGCAGTTGAGTCCCATAGTGCTCAGAGCCATTTGAACCATTTGACTGAGAACTGTTCATGAACGTAAACCAAATTTGTTTTGCAACAGATACGGTGAAAAAAACCATACACGTGCAAAAATCCTGCGTTCATTACATGTGTTATGATCAATATCATTCTGGTTAGTGCACTGTTCCATAATTTATACATTATACTTGTCACAGATGTAGATACAAGAATATAAATAAAACGACTATACTGGTTTGATTTTAAGATTTTTGTGTCTTTTTTAATTTCCAATCTCCTTCAGAAAAAAATCTTCTTTTTTAAGAATAAAGGAAATGACAAAAATAGATGAGTAATTAAATATCGATTATTTGCACACTCATAATATCTCTGTTGTTATAATTACGTGGGAACGAAAAAAAAGAAGCACCGGCACCATGGTTGGATACAGAGACATCGCACTTAATGAAACTAAGCACCTACCCCTCTGATATGGACTCCTTAAATACAAGTCACCATACGTAGTATATATGTACGCCTCAAATTCTTAAACTCAATTATCTCGAAAACGGCTGAGAGTTGGGTCTTTCTATTTACATATGTTCAAGTCCTAAGCGTGTACTGCACACCCTGTCAGAATGTATCAAATCGGTGAGAGGATCTTCGCACGGTCTCCTTCTCAGTGTTGGAGTCGACGTGCTTCCCATCGTGATGCTTCCCATCGTGACCCTCCTCTTCTTCAGTAGCTCCCACAGTCACCTGACTTTGTGTGATTTATATCTTGTGGGGTTATGTCACAGATCGTGTGCTCCTGCCTCTACTGCAGCCTAATTTAGGAGAGCTGCAAGTAACGATAAGTCATGGCCTGTCGTCTTGTATAACCCACATCTGACATGTCTGTTGGCGAGACTCGGTGGAGTCACGAACGCCGCTGAAACAGTCCAGGGCAGCTCTGAACTAAATGATGGAAACGAAAGAGTTTCATGGAACACGAATATATAACCCAGAAGATTTACTCACAGCTAAGACATCAGATCGTGAAAGCCTTCACTGCATGATACTCATGAATAATCCTTTATTACTTGATAAAGTGTAATGTAGAGTCACAAATTTACATGTATTTAAACCGTAAAAATTGCTGAGTGGATCGCATTTTTCTTCGTTATTTAAAAAAAATTACAGTAGATAAGACTGTTGACGAGAGACACTTCTTCAGGTAAAACTTTGTTACCTGCATCCTGCAGCATTTTCCTCTTGTCGCGATGATTTGTACGTCCCTGTAAACAAACAAAAGAAAGCCGTCACGTACACGTTAGCATAAGTAATGTCAGCTACCAATGATGTAGAGATTTGAGATCATTTGAATATTGGAAACGTAAACCGGTCTAAAACCTTTTTTTTTTTTTTTTCACAAAATGCATTTTAGGCGCTACTATGTTCTCTATTCTCTGTTGCATGTCCATAGATTTGATCCATATGCCAGACATAGTGCATGTCTTGCAAACATACATTTATGGGGACGCATGGTCTTTGGTGTCAAATTGTGCTTCTCTCTGGAGCTCTCAGATATGTGGAGTGATTATTCTTGAGCACAGTTCTACTAGTTACAAACGTAATGCTGTATTTATGTAATTATATTATCTCAAATAAAATGACACTTCGAATAAAAACATTCTTCCAGCTATTTTGTTGAAAACGGTCGGTTTTGAGACCCCGACTGTGCACAAAATGCAAAGAAAAAAAAAGCAACCAGATATTGTCAATAATGCTACTTATTTACACAAATAGCAGTTACCAGTCTCGTACTGACAGGAGCATCTCCAGACAACTGCTCACTTTAATAATGCACTCGTTCAAAAAAAATAGCTAAGAGCTAGTGTAAGCAACAAGAAATACACTGAAACGCCAAAGAAACTGGTATAGGAATGCGTAATCATATACAGAGATACGTAAACGGGCAGAATACGGCGCTGCGTTCGGCAACGCCTATATATGAAAAAAATGTCTGACGCAGTTTTTAGATCGGTTACTGCTGCTACAATGCCAGTTTATCAAGATTTAAGTGAATTTGAACGTTGTGTTGTAGTTGTCGCGCAAGCGATGGGACACAGTATCTCCGGGGTAGCGATGAAGTGGGGATTTTCCCGTACGACCATTTCATCGCGAACATCAGGAATCCGGTAAAACATCAAACCTCCGACATCGCTGCGGCCGGAAAAAGTTTCTGTAAGAACGGGACCAACGACGACCGAAGCGTATCATTCAAGGTGACAGAACTGCAACCCTTCCGCAGATTGCTGCAGATTTCAGTGCTGGGCGATCGACAAGTGCGAGCCATTCAGGGAAACATCATCGATATGGGCTTTTGGAGACCAATGCCCACCCATGTACTCTTGACGACTGGACGACACAAAGCTATACGTCTCGCCTGGGCCCGTCAACACCAACATTGGACTGTTGATGACTGGAAACATGTTACCTGGTCGGATGAGTCTCGTTCAAATTGTATCGAACGGATGGACATGTACGGGTATGGAGACAACCTCATGAATCCATGGACCCAGCATGTCAGAAGCGGCTGCTCAAGCTCGTGGAGACTGTTGTGGCGTGGGGCGTGTGCAGTTGGAGTGATACGGGACCCCTGGTACACTTAGATAAGATTCTGAAAAGTGACACGCACGTAAGCATCCTGTCTGATCACCTGCATCCATTCATGTCCATTGTACATTCCGACGGACTTGGGCATTTCCAGCAGGACAATGCGACACCCCAAACGTCCAGAATTGCTACAGAGTGGCTTCAGGAACACGCTTCTGAGTTTAAACACTTTCTCTGGCCATCAAACTCCGCAGACATGAACATTGTTGAGGATCGTTATCACTGTTAGCATTCAACCGCGATTCTTATTCATATATTTTAACAACGCGTTTCAAGAGACAATGTTCCCATCATCAGGTTGTAAAATCTATGTCATGAAATTAAACGGACTAAAAAGACAAAATACCATCACAAATAGTTGGGAAGTCCATATAGTAAAACAGAATTAAAAGTATATTGGACCGTGGGTCCTCGTCTTACAATGAAGTTGTTGACACAAGTCGATGGCCGTCCCATAGCTACCAAATATGCTGTCGCACTGTGCCGGCTCGGGATCTGTTGTGGACTAGGTGTTGTGGCGTGGTTACAGCCGCGTGCTTGACGGTAACGCTATGTTATTGGGCGCCTGATTTCCTTATTACATTGGTCTGCCATCGTTAGCCTCTCGCAACTCTGTCAGTGACATGCTACAAGTTTAAAGTCGCATACCTACTCTAAAATAATTCTAAAAACCCGCTAAAAAATCTCATTTCTTTAAAATTATCTTGTGCATTTAGAATATTGCTTTGTTTCTTTTCATGGATAGCTATCTCGAATTCCTCTAGTAAATCAAGTTTCCTCCCTTTCTTTTCTACATGCAATATTTTTACGTTGTCTTCTATGCTATTAAGGGGATGGCCTGTTTCATATATATGGTTCGCAACAGCTGATTTGTCATAATTTCCTAACCTGAACGCATCTTTATGTTCTTTATACCGGATCGCGAATGATCTTCCTGTCTGCCTTATATATTTTGAATCACAAGTTTTGTACTGAATCTTATAAACTCCCGATCTTTCAAACTTATTTCTCTTCTCGGCAATATCGTGCTTAAGGCTATACCTCACTAGGTTATTAGTCTAAATAGCTATTTTAACATCGTATGGCTTAAAAATATTTGCCATCTTTTGTGAGACTGTTCCGTAGTATGGCATCGTGATAATTTTCACTTTCTCTCCATCAGGTTTATTCTTTTTGCGCTTATTACTTTTCCGTAACAGTTTTTTAACCATGTCTATTCTGTAACCGTTGTTCATCGCTATTCTCTTAACGGTATTAATTTCAGTCTCCTATCTTTTTCGCTCATAGGTATATTGATTGCCCTATGCACGAGACTACGGAAAGCAGCTTCTTTATAAGCCTGCGGATGGCATGAATCATTCGGGATCACGGCATCAGTCGTAGTTTGTTTTCTATAAACGGAGAACGCGTGTTTGTTGCCCTGTTTTTTTTATATTCAGGTTCAGGAACTGTAAACAATTGTCAGTTTCATACTCCACGGTAAATTCTATTTCATTATGTGCGTCGTTGAACTTTTTTACTATTTCCTCAATGTCCTTACGGGAACCATCGACAAGTAACAGAGTGTCGTCTACATAACGTTTGTAATAAACAATTTTATCCATAATGTTATCGTCAGAATTTAGAACTTTATCTTGAAGGTCATTGACACTTCCCGTTTGGTTTCGTTGGATGTTAAGAACTTATACTCCAGTGTTCCGGTTAACGAAACTATAGAAATCATTAAGACAAATTTCCTTAAATACGGTAAAATTTCAACACAAGAGACAGTTGAATTTATTGAACTCCTACAGCTCATTACAAGTTTTAATTATTTTACGTTAAATAACAAATTTTATATTCAGGACGATAGGTTAGCCATGGGGTCCAGTATTTCAGGAACTATGGCGGACGTTTTTATCAACGACCTTGAAGATAAAGTTCTACATTCTGACGATAACATTGTGGACAAAATTAATTATTACAAACGTTATGTAGACGACACTCTGTTACTTGTCGATGGTTCCCGTAAGGACATTGAGGAAATAGTAAAAAAGTTCAACGACGCACATAATGAAATAGAATTTACCGTGGAGTATGAAACTGACAATTGTTTACAGTTCCTGGACCTGAACATAAAAAAGCAGGGCAACAAACACGCGTTCTCCGTTTATAGAAAACAAACTACGACTGATGCCGTGATCCCGAATGATTCATGCCATCCGCAGGCTTATAAAGAAGCTGCTTTCCGTAGTCTCGTGCATAGGGCAATCAATATACCTATGAGCGAAAAAGATAGGAGACTGAAATTAATACCGTTAAGAGAATAGCGATGAACAACGGTTACAGAATAGACATGGTTAAAAAACTGTTACGGAAAAGTAATAAGCGCAAAAAGAATAAACCTGATGGAGAGAAAGTGAAAATTATCACGATGCCATACTACGGAACAGTCTCACAAAAGATGGCAAATATTTTTAAGCCATACGATGTTAAAATAGCTTTTCAGACTAATAACCTAGTGAGGTATAGCCTTAAGCACGATATTGCCGAGAAGAGAAATAAGTTTGAAAGATCGGGAGTTTATAAGATTCAGCGCAGAACTTGTGATGCAAAATATATAGGGCAGACAGGAAGATCAATCGCGATCCGGTATAAAGAACATAAAGATGCGTTCAGGTTAGGAAATTATGACAAATCAGCTGTTGCGAACCATATATATGAAACAGGCCATCCCCTTAATAGCACAGAAGACAACGTAGAAATATTGCATGTAGAAAAGAAAGGGAGGAAACTTGATTTACTACAGGAATTCGAGATAGCTATCCATGAAAGGAAACAAAGCAATATTCTAAATGCGCAAGATAATTTTAAAGAAATGAGATTTTTTAGCGGGTTTTTAGAATTATTTTAGGGTAGGTATGCGACTTTAACCTTGTAGCATGTCACTGACAGAGTTGCGAGAGGCTAACGATGGCAGACCAATGTAATAAGGAAATCAGGCGCCCATTAGCATAGCGTTACCGTCAAGCAAACGGCTGTAACCACGCCACAACACCTAGTCCACAACAGCTCCCGAGCCGGCACAGTGCGACAGCATATTTGGTAGCTATGGGACGGCCATCGACTTGTGTCAACAACTTCAATGTAAGACGAGGACCCACGGTCCAATATACTTTTAATTCTGTTTTACTATATGGACTTCCCAACTATTTGTGATGGTATTTTGTCTTTTTAGTCCGTTTAATTTCATGACATAGATTTTACAACCTGATGATGGGAGCATTGTCTCTTGAAACGCGTTGTTAAAATATATGTATAAGAATCGCGGTCGAATACTAACACTGATAACCAGTATAACGACAACTGCTACCTCGACTCCATAATGGATTATATTAAAATTATTGAGGATATCTGGGATGCCTTACGACGTGCTGTTCAGAGGAGATCTCCACCTCCTCGTAATCTTACGGATTTATGGAGAGCCGTGCAGGATTCACGGTGTCAGTTCCCTCCAGCTCTATTTCAGACATTAGTCGAGTCCATGGCACATGGTATTGCAGCACTTCTGCGTGTTCGCGGGGGCCCTACATGATACTATGCATGTGTACCATTTTCTTTGGCTCTTGAGTGTATAATACAAACGTGAAGAGCGCCTGAAGATGAACCTGTGGACTGTGTAAATAAGGAGCATTATTAACTGTGGCTAGTTGTTATTCTTTTGCACTTAGAAGCGGTCATTTTCCTGGCATGGCACATAGAATGTTCTTAACATGTCTCATTATTCTTCACGGTGATGCGACGAACAGCATATTTCTTTGCTATCGGAATAACTTCTCATTTTTTTGGATAGTAGTTATTTATGTACCAACAAGGATACACTGTTTCTTCATTCTTCAGACTAGTGAGAGAAATGACACCTAGAAAATTTCCCGTTTCTGTCTTCATTCAGAGTTAGCCTATGAGTTGCTTCACTTTTATTACTTAAGTACACCCAGTACCGACAATTCACGTGTGCTACAACAAGTGTTAGCACACGCATGAAATGGTAAGGCAAGCAGTCAACTATCGAACAGTATTGTCTGATTTCTGTAGAAGAAGGAAAATTAAGAACTTTGGAACACAGCAGGCAGAACCCAACGTTAGCTATAAATTCTAAATTCCTTTTTGATGATATACAGTTTCCTCTAGTTAAGATTCCCACATCCTGTTTCTAGTAATTTTTGCTTTGGGCATCTTCAGCAAAAAGGGAGTAACTGCACATCTGTCCCATACATAGATCGTCAGTACTTTTCCAAGTTAGGCTCTCTTTCTCTATGGGCGGGGATCACCCTAGCGAAGATAAGAGCTGCAAATGGGAAATCCATTGAGATAAGCGACTTTGACAAAGGGCAGACTATTATTATGCAGAGCCTGTGAACGAGTATCTCGCAAACGGCGATGCTGGTCGAATGTTCTTCTGTCAAGGGCATCGACGGAAAGAGGTAGAAGGACAGTGAAACTACCACTAGACACGACTCTTCAGAGAATGTGGAGTTCGGAGGCATGTCTGCTCTGTAAAGTAGAGTAGGTGGTGGTCTGTGGCATCTCTTCCGAAAGAGTATAATGCTGGTGAATGCACAATTGTTTCGAAGCACGCCGTTCATGTTAGTTATTTGAACATGGAGCTCCGCAGTAGATCATCCCTACGTGTTCACAAGTTGTTCCGACGACATCGTCAATCACGACAGCAGTGGGCAAAGGACCATCAGGATTCGACTGTCAATCAATGGAAACGCTAGGTCGATGGACGTCTCGACAAACGCCGTTATCGAAGTGAACGGCGGCTCGAAACGCGCAGCGCGCCATGGAGCAGTATTACACTGTCGGAGACATGCTCCTATGCTCGAAAGGGGCCTGTGGCAGAAATCGAAGACACGCTGACAGCTGCGAACCACCAGCAGCCCTTCATGCTTGATGTCATCTTTCAGCGGTATAATTGTCCGTGTCTCGGAGCCCTAACCGTGCTACTGTGGTTCGAAGAGCATTATAATGAACTCAAGTTGATGTCTCGGCGACCAAATTCGCCTGATGTAAATCCTATGGAATGCACCTTGGTCGCTATCGGACGCTACCACCGAGCACGCTCCTCAGCGGCTCCCTATTTACGCGAATTACATGACCTGTGCGTAGATTTCTAATGCCACATACCTCCACAAACCTATCAACAAACTGTTGGATCCCTGAGACGCACCATCAGCGATGTATTTCGTTCTAAAGACGGCAACCAGACCATTAAAGAGGTGGTCGTAATGTATTGGCTCATCATTGTATATCTCCTCCTGGATAAATGCCATTCAAGAAAAGTGACTAGTCCTCAGTGTCAATAAGAAAACTTTTATAAGCTGATTCTTGGAAATAAGACCCGATGACAGCATTGTTAAAAGTACTGTTTATTTACACAAATAGCGTCGTTACAGGTTTCTTCGTGTTAATATTACATTTGTTGTTGCTTACTTTAGTTGGTGGAAGAAACTCCAACTATTGTAAAGAACATCAATTATAATATAAAAGTACACAGCCGTCTGGAGATGAGCCTGTCGTTTCGGACACGGCAACAGATCTATTTGTGTGAACAAATAGCATTTTTAACAACAATAGCTCGTTGCTATTTTCTACCTTCCAAGAATCAGCTCGCAAAAACTTTATTATATCACTGAGAAATATTCAGTTACCTGGTATGGCACGTAGATCGTTCTTAATAAAGTATTTATATTCTAATTCGTCTCGTCAGTTTTTCGGTGATGCGGTGAACAGCGTAAATCTTTGGTATCAGAATACTCTCTCAATTTTTGGTTACAAATCAGCTATATATAAATGGGGATACAGTGTTTTTTCATTCGTCTGACCAATGGCAGATTTGGCAGTTAGAACGTTTTCCGTTTCCATTCTTTAAATATTGATTGGATTTTGTGTTCTCTTTGATGCTACATCAGATCCCTAACTTAATTCAATTTCTTGGTTTTGTGCTATCAGCTGCGAGCACAGTTTAATGTTACACGTTTACAATATCGTCGTTAACACGTACCTTGTAGTCAGAGAAAAAATGGGGTGTAACGCCAAGGCCAGAAACCGAATTCCAGTCCTATGGGAGCAATCCGCAAATATCTAGATTTTATTTTGAATCCAATACATTCCTTGTTTTAGATATCGATCCTCTGCTGATGGTGAACAACTAGAGCGATCCTCTTTTTCTGAAGCAGCCTGAAGATGTCCTTCTTATCCAGTCATCGGGCAAACAAACAACAATAGCAACAACGGTAGCATTAAAGACTGAATTATCTGCTTGCTGTGACAATCTTTCAAGACACCGCAGATATATCTAAAGGACTTTTTCGGATTAAAATCATAATGGATAGCTGAGTAAGACAGGTCGCTTAAAGCTAGGAAGCAATACGTTAATAATCTCACATCTTTCAGTCTGGTAGCTACCATCATCAGTTGTTTGGCTTATCAGAGTTTATTATCCACAATGTTGACAGTATCATTGGATAACAATACCCCGAAATTGTGAAAATTATGGGAGATATCTGTTGGAGTGTCCAAGAATGCTGAGGAGAGTTACAATACCAGAACTAATAACTGTTTTATTCTCTACTTCTTGTCCAACGGGGGATCAATATCTCTATTGCCTGGACAATAATTTAGTAATCAAAACGTTGTTGCAGCATCCACAAGCTCTTATGATCAAAAACATGCTTTTTTGATTGATTAATAAAACCACCATACAATGCGTTACAGTGAAGGTTCCATGCTTAAATTTAAGTTACGAAAAGTGCTCTTTGTTGTTTGGCTAAGGCCAACAGTCATCCTGAAAATGTAAAATTACCTTTTTTCTACGGTACTGTAAAGTGAGTCTTTCGCTCTGCAGTGGGGTGTGACCTGTTTCAAAGTTATTAGAGATTAAAACCGTGTGCTACACTGAGATTTTCATCTCGAACCATACATTCACTGCCAGTGCTGAGATACCCGGCACAAAGTCATATTTTTAGTTCTGCCAGAACGTGTCTACTGCATTACAAACTTTACAGAAACTCTCTTGGAAGGAAGGGTATCATCTCTGTAGTGGCACAGAGCAGTACTCAGTGCCACAGACAGACCGCCGAGCCCAGAGCACTAACTCTCGTCAGACAACGAGCTGCCCGTTCGACATCCTCTGTAGCAGCGAGTGTGATCCTCTTCTGTGTAGCGATTGCTAAGTCCATGTTTCTGACCGCCCCTTAGGAAGTTTCTGCGTTTCGACCGACTACGAGCATACCTCAGACACAGGTCTCTTTTTGACACATATGCGCGTTGACACAGAAAAAGAGGTTCATCAGCACTTTCAGCACCTGCATGTAACCCGCCAGGGCCAGCCCACCTTCATTCTGAAAAACTGGGCAGTGTTGCTGCACCCTGTTTGTTCTAGACACGGAGTCTACAGCGCATCTACAATGCAGCAGCTACCACGCTCAACAGGCCGTGAACCATCAGGGTCCCGGCAGCTAACCCTCTACTGTTTACTCAAGGAGACCGCTCGCCATCGCACCTGCCACTGCCTCCTAGTGTGAGGCATGAACGGAAGACTCCCCAGCTCTGTGACACTGGAGAATCGCCACAGCGTATCGTTCCAACCTATAGTACAAGGTTCATCTCCCTCGGCAGCAACGTCTGCTGTCGCATCATTAGAATACTGCTGTCTACAATGTATGATGCCTTTGCTGCCTTGCCACTGGCCAAATGTTCTGAGATGGTTCGTGACTGCCACCGCCATCTCAGCAACCAGAAGGTCACCAATATCGAGCTTAGCACGCCACCTCCCAGGCAGTGTCGTAGGTAACGTGCATAAGTCGCTGGCTGTTTGCCATGCCTATCTTGCCTGTCATGGCCTGAGGAAATATTAACGTGATAACGTCAAACTGCACCAGAGACGCACCCACGTAACTATCCAAGTCAAAGAGAATAACTGTTTTCTTCACGCTCAAAATTCTCCACAGTCAGTTGCTACGCCGTTACATACAGGAATCAGAAGTAAGGTGGCTTGAAGATGAATAATAAGGAATGCTTCATTTTTATGACACAAACATGAAGGCTATAATGTTGATTCAACTGGGATAGCAACGTATGTAAGTGGCAGCTCGGACTTTGCTTTTTTGTTCGTGGGATCCTTGCATTTTTGTTATCTTGTATGCTGGCTTCTGTTTTTTTACTACATCAGGACCAGATACCATGTTAGTATTTGGTGAAGGCCCCAGGACTGAACCAATAATTCCAGTAACATGCACACAGTGCAGTTTACCAGAGCAAGCCACTCCATGCACAAAGTTGTGCAATGTTATTTGTTTGGTATTCCATTAAAAAGCCAGTCCTCATAGAGCATCTGGTTAAGATATGGAAACCATGGGTACCTAGAATTCTTAGAAATAGGCCAGAATAATCGTAACGTTTTTCTTGTAAGCGGGAATTTTGTAAATGAGGGAAAGTACTATAAATATTTAAAAGATCAGAGGAACTTTCTAGGTGAACTTTATATTATGTGGAGTTTGCATTGTAACTGTGTGTATACTTGAAACGCATGGTGTTAGTTTAGAACACGAATATTTTGCACTGCGATATTTAATAAAGTATATACTGGAAAATAGGATAGTCTGGTATCACGACCACCAGAGCAATAGTATGTAAATGCTATTCAGTTCCCAGACGTAAGATACATTATAAGGTAGATGTGAACTGTGGTACAGCGTCTACAATGCAGAACCTAGTGTAAGTGTCGCAAGAATATAGTGGTTAGAACTTCCCGTCTTTGCATCAAGCAACACTGACTCAAAACAGCAATACGCTAAAGCACTACACAGATGCAGGTCAAGTCTCTGGGTTGACTTCGTCAGTTGAACTAAATCTGCCAACTATATCTGCCCAGGCTAGAGATTTTCATTACACGAGAATGGATCGGGTATTATCGAAAGTTTTATGAAGTTGCAAAGCAGTGTTAAGAGCACAAGAGCATAGCTGAGAAGTGACCATTACCTGGGAAGTACGTCCACAGGATCGGAGACCTCATAGAATGGAGATGCCGGACTATTTATTGTCTCTTGGGGAAAGAGGAAACTGTAGGATGAGGTATTGCAGTATTGAGGATTTATTATAAAGATGATGACTTAGAGTTGTCGTTATGTTGTATCATGGAAGATGAGGTATTTTGTGTGTTTACTGATCTATTGCGAGGATGAAGTTTGTGGTGAGAAGTTTAATGGATTCTGTTCGATAGATCATAGAGTTTTTCCAAGTAAATACTTCTGAGAATATTACCATAGTAATGCTACCACTCACTCCTCTCTTTTGTGGGTAGTGTTCCTTATTTGTTAGCTCGAAGTCATAAGAAACTAAACTATCACAAACGAGTTTGTACAGGTCATGAAGTACCTGGTTTCTGGTTCTGAGTGCATGACAACGTTTCTGTAAGTTAATGCAGGGCCGGACTTGACGCTGTGTATGAGAATCCTATCGAGTTTTCCTGATTATTTATTAGACGTGTGTGATGCATATAACTTATACTCTTTGAGAATGTGCAAGATGCTAATTTTAGTAAGCTTTATGAAATGGATGACCAATGAGATCAAACTGATACGGTCCTCTCCTTATCCCTATTCCCTTCCCATGGTGTGGAGAAACACAGCTGCTAACAGGCTTACAAATTGACATTTGAAGTGAAGATAGTGCAAGAAAGACCTGTGTGCCCAGCAACCACAGCAGCAGGGGGACACTTCAGTGTCATCCATTTCCACAAAATGCCGGCTGTATCCAGGGCACTAACAAACCTTCAGAAAGCTTCTGCCGTTTGCCCCACTACTGCCCATCCTTGGTCACTGGCCTCAGTTCACAACATTGTCATGTGACACGTTACATAACATCATCTCTTCACCCCTTCGAAAAAAACTAATGCTAATCTTTTTTGTGTGGCTATATTCATTCACCACTTGGTTTGGGTATTGTTGTCTCCTTCTTACTTGCATCACATGATGAGACAAATCATTCTTTTAGTTTGGAAAATAGATGTCAACATCTCCTTTGATTTACCAAATGCTTCTCCACATTCTCATGACGAATGGAACTACACTTCTTTTTCAGTAAGTGAGTCAGAGGCCTTGCTATTTCTGCAAATTTTGCAACAAATTTTCCATAATAATTTGATAAACACAAGAAAGACTGTAATTCCTCATCTATATCAGGCTTTGGAAAATTCTTTACAGTCTGCAATGATCTGGGATTTTTCCAGACTGCACCTTAATTACTCATATGTCCTAAATATTTTACGTCCTGTAGTGTGAAAAGACACTAAACTATACTGAGTATCTGGTGTGCTGGTCATAACCATTTAAACACCACCCTTAATCATAACAAGTGTTCCTTCATATGTGTCGTAAAGACAGTTATGCCATCCAAATATACTATGCATTGTCACGGTTTTAACCCTCACTATTCTTCGTATAACAAACACTGAAATGAGGCAGGCATGCTCTTCAACCAAAATTGCTTACACCAATGATGGTAGTATCAAAAAGCAAAAGTAAATACTGTTTTTAACTGGTCCATGGTGCTACATCTGACTGATTATAGCCACTCTGCAGATCAAAGGTTGAAAAATTATCGCCCTGCACACATTGTGGAAAGCTTTCATTATACTTGGAATCAGCTTGCACGAATACTTTTACGACTACTGAGATACCTATTCACACAATAAAACTATTACGCTTTTGTGCCATGAATAATTTTTTTCTTTATGCTTATCATAAGTGCTCAGGATTAATAAACAATTGATTAATAAACTCCTTCACCACTTGTAGGTTATCTGGTGCATGGTATGGCTTATGATATGCTTATGATACGTCTATCGTAAAGACCCATGAGAATTAAACAGCTTCTCAAATTCTAATAACATCTCCTTCATTAGTGATTCAGTAATTCCTTCCCATTATTTTACTTTTCCCTTAGTACAGTTAAACTGATGGCTTGCTCTTGCTTACGTTCCAAATTTATCCTATGCAGATGATCTGCCACCAAAATCTCCAAATTGGTGACTAATTCACTAGGCAACTCCATGTCCTTGGCCCGAAAGTTAAAAGAATGTATTCTGATGGCAACGTTTGTCTTATGTTCATGAACAACACTCCTTTATACAAAACACTGAAACTAAACTGCATTACTAAAGGTTTGAGCTCTGAAATAACAACGTGCATGCGATTTGGGCAGAGCGGCGAAATTTGGTGTTAATAGGCTATGGTAGCAGACGACCAATGCGAGTGCCTTTGCGAAAGCACAACATATCCTATAGCGCCTCTCTTGGGCTCGTTAGGACCCTAGACGGATGGAAAGCCGTGACCTCGTCGGATGAGTCCCTAGTAACAGCTGATCGTAACGTTAGAGTGTGGCGTAGGCCATACGAAGCCATGAGGGCAAGTTGTCAGCAAGGCAGTGTCCAAGCGGCTGATGGTTCCACAAAGGTGTGGGCTGCGTTTACGTGGAATGAACTGGTCCTGGTCAAACTGAAAAGATCATTCACTGGAAATAGTTATGTTCGGCTACTTGGAGACCATTTGCAGCCATTCATGGACTTCATGTCACCGGGCAACAATTGTTCCTGCACAATATCCTGTTCTGGCAACACTTACAAAATTACGAACGGCTATGTGACTTCCAACGACTTTTTGAGTCCGTGCCACGTTGCTGCTCTATGCCGAACGAAAGGAAGTCTGACATGATTTTGGGAGGTACCCCGTAACTTTTGTCACCCTAATGTATATTTCCTTTATTTTCAGGTTGTGAGAAATTCCACTCCAGTTCCGCGAAACAAAATGTTACCGATATCACACTAGTTAGTTCACTAGCTTCATTTGTGAAGCACTTTCTGATGACAGTCAGCACGATAATTTTGTATCGTTATTATTATGGGGGTAAATTTGACTGATCTTAATATGTGCCCTGCTGCTACATATTTAAAGTACTTGCACAATATTATGTAACCAGTGTTTATCATTGATCCTCGTGAAGACGACGTTTCTGAAAACATCGTAACTTAAGTCATGAGATTTTTAATGAACCTTGTACAGTTGCAACCCACGAGCCTCTTTTTCATCATTTCCTCCCGAAGATTGCATTCTACAGTTTCTGCCTTCAGCCATGATCAAGATCAAGATCATGCGTTTCGACATTAAGCTTCCTTAATTTGTACAAGGATCTCTCAATGGATTCAGCTGCTCTGGGATACACTGTTTAATGGTTCCTCGTTGTATTTTGAGCTATTTCCCTTCCTTTGTTGCTGTAATAAGCCTGTCTCATAACTTGAAACGAATGATCATTTATTAACTCCCCCTGTGATATATCGCGTATGTTGTCGCGTCTCCTACCACATGTAACTTGAGTAAACATCTGTCCGTCCAACCAACATACCAAGTTGGGGCTAACGCATCGTCTCCTGCTTTACCTGAAAAGTGAGAAACTGTGGTAGCGGTATTAGCATCTAACATCGTTACTGGTATGCATGAGGGGAAGAGAATCTGTCCTCTCTTAATGCATCTAATTGCTTATGGAAGTCCATGTTGTCTAACCTCAATTATCCCGTGTTGCCTATCCTCGTTTGTACCATCTGTTCCAGCAAAGTCTGAACCGCTTCGGCAGTGACAGCACCTCTTCCCCTGGTTTTCTCATCTTTAAGCCTGCGTCCACAAGACCAGGTAAAAAACAGTAGGACAGGACTTAATACTAATATCACTATTACACTTTTTAGCATAGGGAGTTCTAATAATCACACGTGAGCACTAACCGAGCACATTCCCTGCGTTACGGGTCGTAATTACCAGGCCTTCAACATTTAAAGCAGATTCCTGCTGAAGATATGCCACATGGACCACTATGCCCCAACAAGTTACAGTGCCCACACCTAACTGGATGCAAACCACCATACGTTTATTCAGTTTTTAAACCGTTGACTGAGTCTACTTTTACAGGTCACACATTCCAACCAACCCTCCAATCCAGCCGATTAGCCACTGTCAACACAATTGCATACAAAAAGGTCAAAAATAATTCTTTCTCATTCATCACGTTGAGATGATGATGCTAATTACCGGCCGCCTACGTCGCTCGTTGTCAGTGGTTTTCTTCTGACACAAAGTGCAATGGTGTCATGGGTCCGACATGATTAACTGCCAGGATGGTGTTTACTGCCTATGAATGACGTGTGTAGAACGATGGGTTGCGTAGTACGAATACCACGGTGGGTGTAGAGTCAGGGGAACTCAGTTAGCAGTAACACCTTTGCTCCATAGACGCTTATACAATGGCTGAAGATGACAGCTCGTTCACTTGCATAGTGTCCCTGGCAGGAGTTGCTACCTCATCATTGCACCTGGCTCGGTAGCTGGCTCCAGCTGTTTGAGTACGTGGGGGCAGCCATGAAATGACTCGGCAAAGACGTAAGTCCTTTGTCAGGCGTCCGAAAGGTGGCGGTGTGCACTGTTCCCGACAGTCAGTTTGGTGTGATTCCTTGCTGGCGTTCTAGGGACAACCCAGTACCCCTTGGAAACGTCCAGAGGCCAGTGAAAGACAGCCTAGAGGGGGTCTTTGGTGCGCTTGGACAAGGACCTGAACCATAATATCTGGCAGTAGCTGGTAAAGCTATAGCTAGCTGACCGTGCTGCTGGACGTAGCTGAAGCTGCTCGTCCCTCATGGGACCAACGGCTGTTGTTGAGTACGTCACAACATTGACTTTAAGACTATGTGCTGCTAGAGTCTGAGCAGCAAGTATTTGTAGTTTCCCTGCCCATTTTCACTGCAACGGTGCCCCACCTTTCGTCATGTAGGTGACCAAAGCAAGTTGGCTTTGGGATATGGCATGTGGAACTACAGCTGGCTACTGTGGTGGACTGGTGTCTTGCACTACGCTGTACTAGCACTATTGCAACGGCCTGCAGCAGGGTACCAATGCATCTCACCTGCCTCTTCTCAACGGGCTGTGGTCTAGACGGAGAGGGTAAAGCAGGCAAACAGGAAATAGACTCTAAGAAATTAGACTGGCATCACATGTAAAATGGGATCAAATTCAAGGCTGTAGAGACCTACATCACCAAGGGAAGGACAGATTCCGCTTATAGGAAAATTAGAGAGACTTTTTTAGAAGAGAGAAGCAACTGTATGAATGTAAAGAGCTCAAATTGCGAGCCATTACTTGGTAGAGAAGGTAAAACGGAAAGGTGGCAGCAATAAATACAGGATCTACGTAGGGTGATTGGGAGGTGACTGTAGACGTGAAAACAAACAAAGTCCTATGAACATGTGTCTGATTTTCGATCATTACTAAACTGGAACAGGTAAAGGACTACACACATCCATGAATTATTATGAAGGTAAGTGCAAATATAACTTACCGAAATGGTGAGAATAGTGACGGGACGGATGACTGATCCATCCTACAAGAGGCATTCAAAAAGCCCTCCACCCATCTCTACACTGGTCAACGCATTGGAGGCTGTGTTGTGTTGCATGTCGAACATCATCTCAGTGGTATTTAATATGGGCAACAGCGTCTGTGGTGCGAGCAACGAGTTCTTCACGAATATCCACCTTCGTATTGTGTAACATCTCCCTTCAACCAGCCCTGTAAACAGAAGTCTAATTGGATTAGGTCGTGTGATGTAGCAGGCCACTTAATGAGTCCGCCACTGTGTTATTCAGATATTTGGATACTTGTCTAACACAGTAAATCGCCGAGTCATCATGTTGTAGGTACATTTGTCATCGTTGCTGTAACGCATGTCTTACAAAAGTGCAGGTAGGTCTTTTGTCAGGAAATTTGCGTACGCTGCGCTGTCTTGCGATTTTGCAGAAACACAGGCCTGATCACCAGGTCATCAGTCGTACCATACGAGACATTCTGTAACTTGGAACCTTGTTTCCATAGTGTCATATGGGTTCTCTGTCACCCATGTATAAGAACTACGGGTATTCAAGATATCACCGCGTGTGAATGTAGACTCATCAATAAATAAAGTGTATTGCACGACATCACTGTGTATGACCAACCATTCACAACGTTGTTGTATGCTAACTGAGGCGTCTGGATGTAGACGTTGCGTGGGCTGCACAAGCTCTTTGAATCTAACGTGCGCCAAACTCGCGTCTGTGGAATATCGATCTGATAGGTAACGCTCCGAGTACTGGTGGTGGAACTCAATTGTACCATTCCTCAACTGTCTGGACGGCCTCACTTTCTGATGTTATGTGTACACTGGGTAGTGTTCTGGACTCAGGTGATGTTTGATAAACCGTGGGAAATACCCTGGTACAGGGGGTTCGCCGATCAGTGAAGCATCTCCGGTATTCTGTCACAGCCGCACAGGGAATACCATTACAGTACCCGCACACAAACATTATGTCTACGTATTCTCTCGTGATGACTGGGTGTTGTGTGATGTCCTTAGGTTAGTTAGGTTTAAGTAGTTCTAAGTTCTAGGGGACTAATGACCATAGATGTTAAGTCCCATAGTGCTCAGAGCCATTTGAACCATTCTACGTATTCTGCATGGCCTGACGACTGCTCGCTGATCCAGCCCACGATTGCACACTGGGCACGCTTGCAGCTGTTGCCTCGGTACGACGTCACAGTGACGCCATCTGTTGGAGTACCCCCACACTTCTTGTAGCATTGACAAGTCATCTGTCCCACCATTATTCTGTGCACCACAGCACCTACATGGCATTTGTAATATTCTCACTTGTCTTCATGCTGATTCATGGATGTACATAGTCTTCAACCCGCTCCAGTTTCATAACAATAGAAAATCGGACACGTCTAGAATCACCTCATAAATTACACTCCTGGAAATGGAAAAAAGAACACATTGACACCGGTGTGTCAGACCCACCATACTTGCTCCGGACACTGCGAGAGGGCTGTACTAGCAAAGATCACACGCACGGCACAGCGGACACACCAGGAACCGCGGTGTTGGCCGTCGAATGGCGCTAGCTGCGCAGCATTTCTGCACCGCCGCCGTCAGTGTCAGTCAGTTCGCCGTGGCATACGGAGCTCCATCGCAGTCTTTAACATTGGTAGCATGCCGCGACAGCGTGGACGTGAACCATATGTGCAGTTGACGGACTTTGAGCGAGGGCGTATAGTGGGCATGCGGGAGGCCGGGTGGACGTACCGCCGAATTGCTCAACACGTGGGGCGTGAGGTCTCCACAGTACATCGATGTTGTCGCCAGTGGTCGGCGGAAGGTGCACGTGCCCGTCGACCTGGGACCGGACCGCAGCGACGCACGGATGCACGCCAAGACCGTAGGATCCTACGCAGTGCCGTAGGGGACCGCACCGCCACTTCCCAGCAAATTAGGGACACTGTTGCTCCTGGGGTATCGGCGAGGACCATTCGCAACCGTCTCCATGAAGCTGGGCTACGGTCCCGCACACCGTTAGGCCGTCTTCCGCTCACGCCCCAACATCGTGCAGCCCGCCTCCAGTGGTGTCGTGACAGGCGTGAATGGAGGGACGAATGGAGACGTGTCGTCTTCAGCGATGAGAGTCGCTTCTGCCTTGGTGCCAATGATGGTCGTATGCGTGTTTGGCGCCGTGCAGGTGAGCGCCACAATCAGGACTGCATACGACCGAGGCACACAGGGCCAACACCCGGCATCATGGTGTGGGGAGCGATCTCCTACACTGGCCGTACACCACTGGTGACCGTCGAGGGGACACTGAATAGTGCACGGTACATCCAAACCGTCATCGAACCCATCGTTCTACCATTCCTAGACCGGCAAGGGAACTTGCTGTTCCAACAGGACAATGCACGTCCGCATGTATCCCGTGCCACCCAACGTGCTCTAGAAGGTGTAAGTCAACTACCCTGGCCAGCAAGATCTCCGGATCTGTCCCCCATTTAGCATGTTTGGGACTGGATGAAGCGTCGTCTCACGCGGTCTGCACGTCCAGCACGAACGCTGGTCCAACTGAGGCGCCAGGTGGAAATGGCATGGCAAGCCGTTCCACAGGACTACATCCAGCATCTCTACGATCGTCTCCATGGGAGAATAGCAGCCTGCATTGCTGCGAAAGGTGGATATACACTGTACTAGTGCCGACATTGTGCATGCTCTGTTGCCTGTGTCTATGTGCCTGTGGTTCTGTCAGTGTGATCATGTGATGTATCTGACCCCAGGAATGTGTCAATAAAGTTTCCCCTTCCTGGGACAATGAATTCACGGTGTTCTTATTTCAATTTCCAGGAGTGTATATGACATTCCTCCTGAACCACCCTGTATAAGGAAAACAAGCTTGAGGGCAATAACATAGAAGGAGAAGTCTGAGACAAGAATTTGACAGAGCACCTAAGTGGAAACAAGATCGCTGAAGCAGATGATATTCCGTCGCAGTTATTGAGGACCTTTGGAGATCCAGCTGTGAGAAAACTATTCCACCTAGTGTGCAAGCTGTCTGAGACAAGAAAGATACACTCATACATCACGAATAATGACATAACTCCAGTTACAACGAAGTGAAGTACTTACAGGTGTGAATACTATCGAACCACCACTTTTCTATCTCGTGATCGCAAAGTATAGGCGCGGATTATGTTCTAACGAACGGAAAAAAATGCTAGAAGCGGACTTCGGGAAAAGTGAGTTTAGTTTCTGGAGAAACGAAGAAACATACAAGGTAATACTCACCCTACATCTTATCCTAGAAGATAGTATGAAGAAAGGTAAACTACGTATATAGCACTTGTAGATTTAGACAAAGCCTTTTAAAATGTTGATTGCACTATATACTTTGAAATTTTAGATACTAGCACGAATAAAATACTGGGAGTGAAAAGTTATTTTCAGCTTGTACAGAGACCAGCCTGCAGTAAAAAGAGTCGAAAGAGATGGAAAGGAAGCCGTAGTTAAGACGAAAGTGTGACAGTGTTGTGGCCTACACCCAGTGTTATGCAATCTGTACACCAGGAATGCTGTGAAGGACACTTAGAAGAAATTTGTGAAGTTCAGAGAGAACACAGAAAAACTTTAAGGTTTTGCCAAAGACATTCTAATTCTGTCATAAGTGGTAAAGGGCGTGGAAGAGCAGCTGAACAGAACGGGTAGTGTCGAGAAAAGATATTTTAAGATGAACATCAAAAAATAAAACAAGGGTAATGGAATGTAGTCGAATTAAATTAGGCGATGCTGTGAAAATTAGATTAGGAAATTAGATATTGTAAGTGGTAAATGATGCTCAGAAAAATAAGAAATGGTGGTCGCAGAGGGCAGGATGTAAAATGCAGGCTGGGAATGCAGAAATGCATTTGTAAAAAAGTGAAATTCGGTAACATCGAATGTAAATTTATGCCTGGAGTGTAGCCTTGTATGGAAGGTAAACGTGGGCAATAAACCGTTCAGACAAGGAGGGAATAGAAGCTTCTGAAATGTGGCATTACATTAGAACGTTGAAAATTAAATAAAAAGGCTGAATAAACAATGAGAAGGTGCTAAATAAAATTGGGAAAAAGGAAAGACAGAGGAATCAAGGCTGCAGGTTACACTAGTCAGAGATGGAAAGACGTGCACAGGATATACCAGCGTGGAGAGCAGCGTGAAATCGGTCTTCGGGCTGAAGACCACAACGCAACAACACATGAGAATAGTGACTATTTTGCTACTGAAGCGTGGAGGCAGTGTGGTTATGTTAGTGTGTGAAGCATGCGTTCCTCCAGAGTGGTAGGCGGCCGACGTGGGTGGACTTACCATGCGTGGGCGACAGCGCAGTGAGGCCCTCACCCTCCGTTTGCAGGCGGCCGGCGGTGGACGCTGGCCGCGGAAGCCGGCGCGTCGATAAGGCCACAATGAGCGAGCAAACACGCCTCGCCGCGGCCGGCTCGTCTCTTTATTCACCCCTGCGCGCAGGTAGGCAAACACCGCGATAAGTGGGTGTGTGCAAGCACGTCCTCCTGCCGGTGCGCCGAGGTTTCTCCGCCCCCGTCGTCAATAGTGCGAAAATATAGCACGAAACCTCCCCCTCCCTTCGCATACAGCATTCAGGACGTGCAAATAGAAACGTCAGTGCGAAGAACAGCAGGTGTTTGAACGCGCAGCGAATTTTAACGAGGATGTGATTACAGCGCAGTAAAAACTGCTCTCGTAAAGTAAGTTGTTGAACATTAGTTTGGTTTCTAGGGAGATGAATGAGACCAGCATTGAATTTCGCAGCCGGCTTAACATCCGTTGGTTTGGTACGCTCTCAAGACTGAGTTCATAGATGGTCTGAGTGAATGCGAAATACAGAAATGAAAACTAGAAACAAGAAAGCTACTGAACAGGGCCACACTATCTGCTGATCATGGTGTAGACGCTCTACCCACCTGGATAGGTATATCTAAGCAGTATTCGAGCAGACAAGTGCTAATAGCTGCATGTGAGACATGCTTCCCTTGACTTAATATGATGCCAAGGCTCATCTACATCTACATCTACATATATACTCCGCTAGCCACCAAGCGGTGTGTGGCGAAGGGCACAATTCGCGCCAAAGTCGTATTTCCACCCCTCTGTTCCACTCGCGGATCGCACGAGGGAAAAACGACTGTCTGAACGCCTTATTACGAGCTCTAATTTCCATTATATTTGAATGGTGATCATTGCGCTATTTGAAAGTTGCCGGTAATATTATATATTCTCGGTGAAGATCGGATTTCGGAATTTAGTGAATAGTTCCGTTTAGCACGTCGTCTATCTGCAAGTGTATCCCACTTCAAACTTTCTATGAGATTTGTAACGCTCTCGCGATGGCTAAATGTACCAGTCACGAATCTTGCCGCTCTTCTTTGGACCTTCTCAATCTCTCTTGAATACCCAACTGGTAAGGATCCCATACAGACGAACAATACTCTAAGACTGCACGAACTAACGTATTGTAAGCAATTTCCTTGGTTGAAGGACTGCATCGCTTCAGGATTCTACCAATAAACCGGAAACTAGAGTTCGCCTTGCCCGTTAGATGTGTAATCTGATCGTTCCATTTGAGATCATTTCGAATAGTCCCACACAGATACTTGACGGATGTTACCGCTTTCAAAGAATGGGCATTTATTTTGTACTCGTACATTAATGGGGACTTGCGCCTTGCTATACGCAGTATGTTACACTCAGTAATATTGAGAGATAACTGCCAGTCATTACACCATGCATTTATTTTCTGCAAATCCCCATTGATTTGTTCACAACTTTCGTGTGATGCTACTTTCCTGTAGACTGCAGCATCATCGGAAAACAAATGCCGCTGTCAATACCATCAACCAGATTGTTTATGTAAATCGTAAAAAGCAGCGGACCTATTACGCTGTCCTGGGACACACCTGAAGTTACGCTTGATTCTATTGAAATCACCCCATTCAGGACGACATACTGCTCTCTGTCTGTTAGAAAACTTTCTATCTAACCTCATATGTCATCGGATAGACCGTAAGCGCGCATTTTTTGGAGCAAGCGACAGTGCGGAACTGAGTCGAACGTCTTTCGAAAGTCAAGAAATATGGCATCAACCTGGGAGCCGGTATCTAGAGCCTGTTGTATATCATGCACAAAGAGGGTCAGCTGTGTCTCGCATGACCGCTGCTTCCTAAAACCGTGCTGGTTTCTGCAGATGAGCTTCTTAGTCTACAAAGGCCATTATGTCTGAACACAAAATATGTTCCATGATTCTACAACAAATCGAAGTCAGTGAAACTGACAGGTAATTATTTGCATCTGATTTTCTACCCTTTTTATAGATTGCTATGACCTGGGCCTTCTACCAATCCCGTGGAACTTTCCGCTGTTCCAATGATCTCTGATAGATCATGGATAATAATGATGCTATATTTGTAGCATAGTCAACATATAATCTTACGGGATACCGTCTGGGCCAGATGCCTTCCTGGAGTCTAAGGATCTTAGCTGTTTTACAATCCCAGATACACTAAAAACTATGTAAGCCATCCTTGCATTTGTTCGATAATTGAAAGGTGGAATGGTGCTGCAGTCCTCTACCGTAAACGAGTTTTTGAAAGCTGGTTTAGAATTTCGGTATTCTGTTTATCATCATCCGTTACATTATCCGTATGTCAGCAAGAGAAGGTATTGAATTATTTGTAGTGTTCATAGATTTTACGTAAGATCAAATTTTGTGGGGTTATTTTTAGAATCTGCAAATAAAATATTGCTTTCAAAGTCGTTAAAAGAATCACTCATTGACAGTTGCTTTCATTTCGCATAATTTCTGTTTGTCAGCGAGGCAGTGACTACGTTTTAAAACGACTATGAAACATTCTCTGATTTCTCAGCAACTTCCTAATATGTTTGTTGTACCAAGGTGGATCATTTCCCTGCCCTATATTTTTGCTAGGCGCATACTTCTCTAGCACTTGGTGGAAATTACCTTTAAATTCCGACCAAAGATGCTCAATATCTCGTTGTCAAATATCCTTCGACTAAGGATACCCTCACAAAAGAATCGCGGGTAGCGCCTAACAGAACTTGAAACTTATTCGCATTTTGCTATATCCCAGAACAAATAACAATGATACGATATTGAAGGGCCTGTATTGCTGATAAGAACACTGGAGTGTTCAATCAGATATTCCAGAATATACGAAGGAACAGGCACTGTGGCGACTACAGCCGTTATGACATATACACATCAAAAATAGTTTTGCATCAACTCTGTTCCGAGAGTTCCGGAACCTGTACAGAAAATTGGAACAGAGATCAACATAAAGATCATTTCCGCCCTTATTATTGCTGATGAAAACCACACATTGCATGTTGTACCACCACACAGCGAAACCTTCAGAGGAGGTGGTCCAGATTGTTGTACACACCGGAAACTCTAATACCCAGTAGCACGTCCTCTTGCATTAATAAATGCCTGTATTGTTCGTGGCATACTATCCACACTACTGGCCACTAAAATTACTACACCAAGAAGAAATGCAGATGATAAACGGGTGTTCGTTGGACAAATTTATTATACTAGAACTGACATGTGATTACATTTTCACGCAATTTGGGTGCATAGATCCTGAGAAATCAGTACCCAGAACAACCATCTCTGGCCGTAATAACGACCTTGATACGTATGAGCATTGAGTCAAACAGAGCTTGGATGGCTTGTACAGGTACAGCTGCCCATGCAGCTTCAACACGATACCACCGTTCATCAAGAGTAGTGACTGGCGTATTGTGACGAGCCAGACGTTTTCAATTGGTGAGAGATCTGAAGAATGTGCTGGCCAGGGCAGCAGTCGAACATTTTCTGTATCCAGAAAGGCCCGTACAGGACCTGCAACATGCGGCCGTGCATTATCCCGCTGAAATGTAGGGTTTCGCTGGGAGCGAATGAAGGATAGAGCCAAAGTGTCGTCAATGCGAATAAGAGGGGACCGAGACGTGTAACCAATGGCACCCCATAACATCACGCTGGGTGATACGCCAGTATGGCAATGACGAATACACGCTTCCAATGTGCGTTCACCGCGATGTCTCCAAACACGGATGGACCATCATGATGCTGTAAACAGAACCTGGATTCATCCGGAAAAATCACGTTTTGCCATTCGTGCACCCAGGTTCGTCGTTGAGTATACCATCGCAGGCGCTCCTGTCTCTGATGCAGCGTCAAGGGTAACCGCAGCCATGGTCTCCGAGCTGATAGTCCATGCTGCTGCATATGTCGTCGAAGTGTTCATGCAGATGGTTGTTGCCTTGCAAACGTCCCCATCTGTTGACTCAGGGATCGAGACGTGACTGCACGATCCGTTACAGCCAGTGGATAAGATGCCTGTCATCTCGACAGCTAATGATACGAGGCCGTTGGGATCCAGCACGGCGTTCCGTATTGTCGTCCTGAACCCACCGATTCCATATTCTGCTAACAGTCAATGGATCTCGACCAACGCGAGCAGCATTGTCGCCATACGATAAATCGCAATCGCGATAGGCTACAATCCGACCTTTATCAAAGTCGGAAACGCGATGGTACGCATTTCTCCTCCTTACACGAGGCATCACAACAACGTTTCACCAGGCAACGCCAGTCAACTGCCGTTTGTGTATGAGAAATCGGTTGGAAACTTTCCTCATGTCTGCACGTTGTAGGTGTCGCCACCGGCGCCAGCCTTGTGTGAATCCTCTGAAAAGCTAATCGATTGCATATTACAGCATCTTCTTCCTGTCGGTTAAATTTCGCGTCTGTAACACGTCATCTTCGTGGTGTAGCAATTTTAATGGCCAGTAGTGTATATTGAGAGGCCAATGTTACAATATTCAGACTCGTGAACAGGGATCGACAAGAAGTTCGTGAACTTATACCACTTATTGTCCGAACTGCCCGTTTCTGAGCCAAAAATATCCTTTTAGAATGGGAAGAGTTACCCCAAAATATAATATCATACGACATAACGGAATGAAAATAAGAAAAGTAGATTAATTTTCGTGTCGAACTATCACTCACTTCACATACCGTTCAAATAGTAAAAATTGAAACATTAAGTCTTTGAACAAGATCCTGAACGTGGGCTTTCCACAATAATTTGCTATCTATGTGGACACCTAGAAATTAGAACTGTTCAGTTTTACTAATCATATGCCAACTATGTGAAATTAAAATGTCAGGTTTTGTTGAATTGTATGATAGAAACTTTAAAACTGAGTCCTACTGTGATCTAGCATTAGTTTATTTTATACAAGCCATTAACTTAAGTCATGATCTGCACTATTTGAAACTGGGCCAGTATTGTACACAACATCCTATACTACCAAGTGTACTACTAGTGTCGTCAGCAAACAGAATTTATTTAGAGTTACCCGTAATACCAGAGGGCATACCGTTTATATAAATAAGGAACAGGTGTGGCCTGATCCCTGGGGCACCCTCCACTTGACTGTACCCCACTCAGACGCCACATCACAACCATTCTCAACATTGTGAATAATGACCTTTTGCTGTCTGTTTCTAATGTAAGAGGTGAACCATTTGTGAGCTACTCTCCGTATTCCATAATGGCCCAACTTCTGGAGCAATATTTTGGTATCAAAAAATATGGCTAGCGTTCGAAACCTTTAGTTTAACCCATCTAGCACCTTACAGAAAATAGAGAAATAGCATTTTCAGTTGTTAAACGACTTCTAAAGCCAAACTGTACATTTGATAACAAATCGTGTGATATAAAGAGATCAATTTTCCTTACATACACAGCCTTTTCAATAACTGTAGCAAACACTAGTGGCATAGAAATACTGTAGATCTAAAATTGTCTACATTATCCTTTTCTCCCTTTTTATAAAGCGGCTTTATTGCTGAGTACTTAAATCGTCCAGGAAACTGACTAAGGGAAAAAATTCAAATATGGCTAACATGAGCAGCATAGTGCTTTAATATTCTGCTAGGCACTCCATCATATCCATCGGAGTCCTTAGTCTTCAGTGATTTAATTATTGACTCAATCTGCCTCTTGTCTGTGTCCCAGAGGAGTATTTCAGACATCAATCTCGGAAGGGCATTTGCCGCCGGCCGTTGTGGCCGGGAGGTTCTAGGCGCTTCAGTCTGGAACCACGTGACCGCTACGGTCGCAGATCCGAATCCTGCCTCGGGCATGGATGTGTGTGATATCCTTAGGTTAGTTAGGTTTAAGTAGTTCTAAGTTGTAGGGGACTGATGACCTCAGATGTTAAGTTCCATAGTGCTCAGAGCTATTTGAGCCATTTGAAAGGCATTTTCCAAGAAAGTTATATGATTCCCTGTAGAAACTAAATTTTTATTTAATTCACCAGCTATGCTCATAAAATGATTCTTAAATACTGTACATATATCTAATTTATCAGTAACAGAAATATTTTTGCTACGAACTGACTTTATATCGTTGTCCTTGTGCTGCTGACCAGACACTTCCTTCACAACTGACCATATGGTTTTAATTTTATCCTGTGAGTCAGCTATTCTATTTGCATGCCACATACTCTTTGCCTTCCTCATAAAATTTTTGAGCACCTTGCAATACTGTTTGTAATGGGCGACAGTAGCTTGATTGTGACTACTTCTAACATTTTCAAATAATTCCAGCTTTGTTCTACATGATATCCTTATCCCACTAGTCAGCATCCCAGGCTGCCTATTACTACTAGTACCCCGTTTAGAACATTCTAATGGAAAGCAACTCTCAAAGAGCATGAGAAATATGTTAAGGAAAGCATTACATTTATCATCTGTTAGCGGCACTATAAACTTACTGCCACTCTTGTTCCTTGATAAGGTTTAATAAACTCTATTGCTTTTGGATTAACTTTCCTACATACTTTGTAATAATATGTGACATTTGTTTGAGTACAAAAGTCTTTTAGTGTCAAAATTTGTGCATCATGGTCTGAAAAGCGATTCACCCTTTTGCTAACTGAACGCCCATCTAGTAATGAAGAATGAATAAAAATATTGCCTATGACTGTGCTCCTGTTCCTCTGCACCCTAGTTGGAAAAAACATGGTCTGCATCAGATCTTATGAATTTAGGAGATCTACCAACATGGTTTTTCTTGCACCATGATACACACATCAAAAAAAGTTTTGCATCACCCCAGTTCTCAGAACTCCTGAAGGTAAACGTTGATTGTGGATATTGTGTCACAGTCACAGTCCCTTTGACTGTTCAGAGATGTCTCTAAACCCGCCCAAAGATGTAAACAACCATCCATGAGCAGTGCCTATTAGACAGAGGGGGTCCGACAGCCGATCAGTTCCAGTCATTCCACCAGGAAGGAGGTACACGGCTCGTGTTGTCTGTAGTTCTACCATGCCTAGGCGGTCAATACCACGGTTCGATGGCGTCCGCATTGTTACTTTGTGCCAGGAAGGACTCTCAACAAGGGAAGTGTCCAGGCGTCTCGGAGTGAACCGAAACGATGTTGTTTGGGCATGGAGAAGAAACAGAGACACAGGACCTGTCGATGACACGCCTCGCTCAGGCCACCCAAGGGCTACTACTGCAGTGGATGACCGCTACCTATGGATTATGGCTCTGGGGAACCCTGCCAATAGCGCCACCATGTTGAATAATCCTTTTCGTGCAGCTACAGGACGTCGTGTTACGACTCAAACTATGCTCAATGTGCTGCATGATGCACAATTCACTCCCGAGGTCCATGTCGAGGTCCATCTTCGGAACCGGACATCATGCAGCGTGGTACAGATGGGCCCAACAACATGCCGATTGAACCGTTCATGATTTTCATCACGTTCTCTTCACCAATGAGTGCCGCATGTGCCTGCAAGCAGACAATCGTCGGAGACGTGTTTGGAGGCAACCCGGTCAGGCTGAATGCCTTAGACACACTGTCCAGCAAGTTCTGCAAGGTGGAGGCTCCGTGCTGTTTTAGGGTGGCATTATGTGGGGCCGACGTACGCCGCTGGTGGTCATGGAAGGTGCCCTAACGGCTGTACGATACGTGAATGCCATCCTCCGACCGACAGTACGCCACGACAAATTAGGGTATTAGAGGTACCGGTGTGTACAGCAGTGTGGACCACAAGCTCTGAAGGTCTCGCTCTATGGTGGTACAACATGGAGGAGGAGGAGGAGGAGATTAGTGTTTAACGTCCCGTCGACAACGAGGTCATTAGAGACGGAGCGGAAGCTCGGGTGAGGGAAGGATGGGGAATGAAATCGGCCGTGCCCTGTCAAAGGAACCATCCCGGCATTTGCCTGAAGCGATTTAGGGAAATCACGGAAAACCTAAATCAGGATGGCAGGAGACGGGATTGAACCGTCGTCCTCCCGAATGCGAGTCCAGTGTGCTAACCACTGCGCCACCTCGCTCGATGGTACAACATGCAATGTGTGGTTTTCAAGAGCAATAAAAAGTGCGGAAACGATGTTTATGTTGATCTCTATTTCAGTTTCCTGTAAAAATTCCGGAACTCTCGGAACCGAGGTGATGCAAAACTTTTTTAATGTGTGTATATAAAACTTATGTTGAAGTCACGACATACAACTAATTTCTGGTACTTCCTACAAAGTGAATCAAGAACCCTCTCTAGCTTGAGCAGAAATGCTCTGAAGTCAGAGTTAGGATACGTATAAGCAACAACAATTACAAGTGTAGTTTCACTAAATTCAACTGCCCTTGCACAACATTCAAGTATCTGGTCAGTGCAGTGCTTACTTCTTTGGGCGGGTTTAGTGACATCTCTAAACAGTCAAAGTGACTGCGCCTGTGATACAATACCCACAGTCAACGTCTATCTTCAGGAGTTATGTGAACCAGAGTGATGCAAAACTTTTTCTGGTGTGTCTACATGAAATTTATTCGCTTCTGTAAGGAAATGACAATAATAAAAATTTTTGTGGGGCCGGACCCGTATTTCCCGCTTTAAGCGAGCGGTCGTCTCAACCGCTTCAGCTATCCGTGCACGACTCACAGCCAGGCACGAAATTCAATATGTCGTTGTTTCTGCGTCACAACATATACTCTCCATGCATTATGTAATTCCCGTACAGGTTATGTCCGAAGGAACACTGCATTGTCCTTCTTAAGGACACAGGCACTGAAATGTCGTATTCATCCGCTGATACCAGGCAGTGAATTTCCATTGAAATGTTGAAATGTCTTCCCCTGTACGGGGAATGCATAATGTGTGAACGAGTACATGTTGTGGCGCAGGAACGTCGACATACTGAAGTGTGGGTCTGGCCGTCAGTCGTGTACGGATAGCCGAAGCGGTTAAGGTGGCCGCTCGCAAAAAGCGTGAAATCCGGGTTACAGTCCCAATCCGGTACAAATTTTCCGTGTCGTCATTCCCTTATACATCTGGTGGCTGTTCGCATCCTCAACAGCGAATACTCTCCACGTACAAGTAACTATGTTAGGAAAAATTCGCATTCCTGACGTTCTTATGTGAAGTACCCACTAAACAGAAATAAACTAAAATAAACTCCGTCCGAACAGGCCTTTGAAATCCCAACGGTTCCGACCGACTGCCGTGTCATCCTCAGCCCACAGAAGTCAATGGATGCAGATACGGGGGGCATGCGGTCAGCACACCGCTCTCCCGGCCGTATGTCAGTTCACGAGACCGGAACCGCTATTTCCCAATCAAGTAGCTCCTCAGTTTGCCTCACAAGGGCTGAGTGCACCCCACTTGTCAACAGCGCTCGGCAGACCAGATGGTCGCCCATCCAAGTTCTAGCCCAGCCCGACAGGGCTTAACTTCGGTGATCTCACGGGAACCGGTGTTGCCATTGCGGCCAGGCCGTTGGCACTAAACAGAACTCCTAACTTTAATAACAGAAACACTACGACATCAGAACAAGAGCGTCCTTAGTGTCAAATCGCCTAACAAGGTCTTGGCAGTGAGCAGCGTGATGATCCTTTTGTACGGCTGATGGTACAGCGAGAGCGAGCCCCTGTTGAACTAGTATTGCCGTACTCGGCGCCTGGCCTAGACCGCTCGCTGCGACGGAACTGGCTCACTCTGGCTCATGTGTCGTACTAAATAGTCGCTGGGCGGAAGAATGCATGGCGAACTATTTGCGGCACGTGATCTGGTGGAAGGAAATAATTCTGCTCCGCCAGCGTCCTCTCTAAAGTACGCTAGTACGGCCTATTGGCTTGGTGACTGTGAAACGTCCCCTTTGAAAAATTTTCAATGACTGTGCGTAAACTGACACACAATATTTTTTTAGCGCAACGCAATCTGACTTTCAGTAATCCCTACAAGAGAATGGCCCTGACTAAATTAACCTATACGTTTCACAAATCACTTACCTCACAAAACTTCGTTACTCGAACTACTGCAATACAGCGAGCGCCACTACTGCCAGCTAAATGAAAGATTCAAACTACGGAAGGCACTAACTACTGATAGGCATAGTTAGCAAATGAAAGATTTTGATAGACAACAAACAATGTAATTACCTTAGTAGTGTTGGAAAATCGTAATATACATAGCAGTTCATGACATCCAGTCTTACAAATTTCAGTGATTTTCATACAGAGCGCTACGTAACGTTGCCAATAAGAAAACATAAACAGCCTACTTACATAGCCCCCATGCTCCCCACAAAACATTTTACAAATTGTTTTGGGCAGTGGCCAATAATGATTTGATAAAATTTTTCATAATTACAATAACGAAGATATCAAATGCACACACTTATTGATACAATGTTGGTCAAAAGCTAAAATTTTCTCACAGTCCATAAAGACAGTCCTGATCATCCATCACAGTAAAATTGCAGTGTTCTTTTTTTTTTTTCAAAGTCTGAGCAGTAAAAGAAAATGCACACGGAAGTAGTGGATTTCCATGCAGTCTTAAACAAGTAGTGTTGTCCTTCCAACGGAAAGACAGTGCTGACTATTGACATGCAGACAGGTAATGGGCCACAACAGAGCAAACCCACCACAGAGTCAGTCGAAGTTTTGAAGAATATTGGTAGGTACGTCATCACAGAACAGACCACTGTAGTCTTGTTAGAGATTACGGTATTGGTGGGCCACCAGAGGTGCAGACCCACTGCAGTCCTTGTAGAAATAATGGTATTGGTAAGTCATCAAAGGTGTAGACCCACTGTAGTCCTTGTAGAGATGGCTAGCAGCCATCCGTTGCGACTGTGCAGGTGCACAATCACCATCGAAGAGTCTTGTGGACAATATAGCAAGTCCATGAACCACCACTTGTGCACTCACAAAAAAAATTTTTGAAACGTCCTTACAACCAGCAATGCTGTTATCCAGTCCCTTGCTGAATTATTAACACACGTGCGAACACTAAAAGTCCCAACTTCTCACATATTGTGCATTACTGTGTCCAACAGAAACGTGAGCAGTGAAATGTAACTTACAAGTTAATAATTTGATGAAGTGGTGTCAATTACAATTTTTTTAACATGAGAATACAATAACAAAGGTACAAAATACTTCATTAAAGAACAAACAATACAGATAACATTTGTAGTAATACAGGCCTTACAAAAGAATAGAAATATACATATATATCAGTGTTACAGGAATTATGACATGAGTACATACATAAAAGATCAGAATAACTTTTGAAACATCAACTTCACACATGAGCAAAAAAACAAAACAGAATAAATAATGTCTAAGCATCTTTACAAGGTAAATAACATGTTATCATAAAAATTCTACAACATAAATCTTATTAGATAAACACATACAGACAGGGAAAACACAAATTCACATAGTGTAGTAACACAAAAATACGGGACAGGGTTTGTTTTCAGTGTGACATTTGGTACTGCAGTCCACCCCAAAACTTTATTCCATATATCTTTCCTCTTATTTCAACATTTGTTTCCACCAAAAAAATTCTATCCAAGCATGCTTTCTGTATTTATATGTTCACACATTTCTTACCTCATTATTTATTTTCCATTATCTTACCTCATCATTTATTTCCAAGAAAAGCCTACCTAAACCTGTTGTCCATAAACCCTACTTTTTTGTTCATATCCTCTTTCAAAATACTTTTTTTGGCCAAACCATTTTCTTATAGCTTCTCAATGCATTTCTTCCAATTCATCACAACTTGTTCGGAAGGTACTAACTACTGATACGCATAGTTAGCAAATGAAAGATTTTGATACAGAACAAACAATGTATTTACCTTAATAGTGTTGAAAAATCATAATATACATAGCAGTTCATGACATCCAGTCTTACAAATTTCAAAACTCCGCCATTTCTCTCCCCACATCCACCACTGCTGGCGGCTTACCTCCAACTGCGCAACGCTACGCTCTGTTAACAGCCAACTGCCCAACGCTACAATTGCGGAGAACAACGCAAACTAGCCACAGACTGCACAGAGTACAGCCAGTGATTTTCATACAGAGCGCTACGTAACGTTGCCAGTAAGAAAAAATAAACAGCCTACTTACAACTGTAGTGGAAGCGATCTTCGGAGTAACTTTGCCAGCGCATGACGAGCCGTAACTCGTACTGTAGGGTGATCGTGCAAGTAGCTGAGGGTACTGGCGTTCCTTTGCATCGCTACAGATTGGATGCGGAGTGTCCAGAACTACAGGGATTGCACAAAAATATGCAAACACTGCGAGACATTTGTGCCTAAACGTAAATTCAAATTCTATCCAAGTTTCCAGGTTGCGCATATTTGACCACGAGCGGCACCAGTTCAATGTCCTCAGTGAGCTTCAAGTGTCAGTCGTGGCGAGAACATTGTCGGAGGTAAGCGAATTCGAATACGGGCAAACTGTTGGTGCCCAGACACAGGTAGCCGAAGTGTTTGACGTTTCAAAAGGCACTGTACCGAACATCTGTACTGCATATAGGGAAAGGAGGAAAACATCCGTTAAGTCACAACACGGACAAAATTGTGTGTTGAGTGATAGTGACAGACCGTCATTGAAGAGAGTTTTGACGGTAAATAAGAGGGTGACAACTACAAAAGTGACTTCAGAGCTGAAAATCGCACTCGTGAACCCTGTCAGCACAAAAACAAAGAGAAGGAAGCTCTGTAAGCAGGAATTCCAAAATCACTCATGCGTTATGCCAATGTCAGTACCGGAAAAAATGGGGACGAATATGGTACTGACACGATAATGCAATTATTTCTTGGATTTAATATTTGTAGTACTCATATTTTATGGTTGATACCAGAAACGTCGGCCAGCGTGGACAAATTTAATGCTTGCTATGGTATTTGAGACCTGGTGGTCAAGGAAGGCAGGAGTCGGTTACGATTGTGGACGGGGCCATAATCAGTTACTATTGGTTGGCTTTTTTTTTAATCACACACAATTTATTTAAAATCAACAACAAATTAAAGTAATGGCAATAATTTAAGAATTGTTTCGCGGCTGAAGGCCTTAATGACAATAAATTAAGAATTGATTAAACTTGCTGCAACTTACAATTACAGTTATTAAAATATAAAAGACAAGTGACCAACATCTTAAACCTCACTGCAAAAAGACAATTGCCACATTCAAATTTTAAGACAAGTAACGACACTCACGGCTGAAGGCCTTAATGGAAATAAATTAAGAATTGTTTCACGGCTGAAGGCCTTAATGGCAGTAGATTAAGAATTGTTTAACTTGTTGCAACTTACAAACTACTGTTATTAAAATATTGAAAACAAATCACCAAGGTCTTAAACGTTAACTGCTAAAATACAACTGCCACATTAGAATTTTAATACAAGTATCGAAAGTCACGGCTAAAAGCCTTTAATACCAAGAATGGCAATTATTAAAAAAATTTTAACAAACATACTGTCAAACAGCAAGGCAATAGCAAAAGTTAATTTAAAAGACAGACAATTGATCACCAAACAGGTGAGACAAAATGATAGTAAATTTGGTAGCACAGCCTTTTAAACTTGCTGTAACGCCAAGAATGGCAATTACATTTTAAAAAATTTAGAAACATACAATAAAACAGCAAATATAATAACAAGGTTAATTCAAAAGGACAAGCAACTGATCACCAAGTAGGTGAGACAAATGATGGTAACTTGGTAATACAATAATAAAATAAGAACTTGATAATAAAACACAAGGGCTAGTCACAGACGGTGCTCCAGGAATCGACCTCTGAGTAGTTCAGGCAAAAAACACTTTCACGAGCGATGAGAAAGGCAGCCAAGAGTTGCATACACTTCAAAAGATGGTAACTGAGACCAGTGGCAGTCTAACGAGTGACTAATGATAATCTGCTGAAGCTACCTAAGGTCCGATAACCATTGCAACGATGGAACACCACGCCAATCCGGAATCGGCGGTCAGCACTACGTCCTCAGAATGCTGTGTTTAGAGCGTCCGAAAGGAGAAAGCAACCACTACTACGAGAGTAGAAGAAACATGAAACGACCTACAAATCAAAGAAACTGTCAAAACTACACGCCTTACCGGATGGCAGCGGCAAGACGACGAAACGTACACTGCCGTTACATGCACCAACCTCCAGGACAGGTCAGTGGGGCGTTAGCGGCTAATTAGATCCGCCTTCCCCCGAGCACTCCACTCGCTGCTCTTCGTGTCGGCGACACTGCGAGCATCAATACGAACCCAAGTCACTGGAGAATCGCGAGATCTCACAAGGGTGTAGGTTTCACTGGTAGGATTGAAATTCACTCAAAGCTTGTTGTATCCGGTTGACGACTAGGGCGTGTACCTTCCATCCGGCAATGCATACGTGCCGCCAGCGATCCCGAAGTGTTTTCGCACTGCCCTCTTGGCTCCTCTGGAGTCCCCAACCGAACTGCCCACTCACACCATTTGGAAGAACAACGACGTCGCCCCAAAGATAGGGCCACAGTTACTACATATTGATATCGCCGCTGCTGCCACTAGAGGACAGGCAACGCTAATGAAACCAAGTGGCGCCAGTCAGAAGAATACAAACAACCGCAAACATGTCAACTAAACTATACAGTGTGGCCTCCAACAGAGGACGGAAACCTACAACAGCAACAACGCGAGCCGCAGCACGGCTCATTACTGTCTGAACGAGCAACCGCCGCCATAACACATTAGTGGAAACGGGGATTATTTCTCTGCAGTTCAAACCTTATGGCATCTGCATAACCAGTTTCTGAATACCTTTCTGTATTCCAGGGACCCTGTCGAAGAGGCTATTTCGACAGCATTTCACTCAGTTTTCGTCGTGAAGAGATTCCAGTGACGGAACGAGGAGACCATCTTGAGCCAGCACTAACCTCAGGTCCATCATAATCTTTCAAAGTATGCAACATGAAATTAGTACTGACTTGTTAGTCAGATCATAACTGACAAATTCCAGTACTGACAAATTAGTCAGATCTCACCTGACCAATTCCAAATGGATGCAGTCCACTCAAACAGAGCGGATCACTCATCACTCTGATTTCTACTTGTGTTTGACTTATTTTCTCGAACAAAGTGGGTCGCATCCATGCTATGAAATTACATCACTCGATATGAAGCGAGGAAGAGCACTGCTTCCTGATCTCCAAGGCCTACGGAAATAGCGTATGATTCCCGTTTGAGTAACTCATTGCGTCAGACTATCATTCTGAACCACAAAGATGGCGACTCGGTTATGTAATTTTGTTAGATCTGTCGGCCCTCAGATTTGAGATAATCACTCAGTCAGAGCAGTCGCCGACAACTGCTAAGATACCAAGTCTCCCTGAATTAAATGTCCGCCATGCCTCTCACTAATCAACAGAGACTACTCTACGACAGCGAAGATACCCAATCTATCTGAAGAAGGCGCCCACCAGGAAACTCACTAATCAAGAGTCTGTAACTGTTTAAATACAAAATTTTCATGAAGTAGACACCTGCGAGGATTGTCACTAATCAGAATAAACCTCGCTCTGCAAATGCTAAGATACCAAGTCTCACTGGACTAGGTGCCAACAATGAGTCGCCCTGATCAAGAGAAACATCACTCTAATAATGCTAAATACCAAGTCTTCCGAAAATAGTCTCTCTTCGATCAGGAGACAGTTGATACACATCGGTCCACGACTGAAAAGGTACCAAGTCTCTCTGAAATAGATACTAGCTGTGTCTCTCATTGCCGAACGGTTCTAGGCACTTCAGTCCGGAACCGCGCTGCTGCTACGGTCGCAGGTTCGAATCTTGCCTCGGGCATTGATGTGTGTGATGTCCTTAGGTTAGTTAGGTTTAAGTAGTTGTAAGTGTAGGGAACTGATGACCTCAGATGTTACGTCCCATAGTGCTTAGACCCATTTGAACCATTTTTTACTCTCATTGATCAGAAGAGATTTGGTCTGTGAATGTTATCATATCAAACCTATCTGAGGTAGGCACCCACCAGAAGTCTCCCCTATCAAGAGAAACATGTGACCATACGCCCCTCAGGGCACCGAGTTCTGACAACCACCATCAAGCGATGGGAAGATCCCAGGCATCAGACATGTGGAGGTAACACACTGCCCGGCTTACAGACTCACAGTTTGAGTCACGTGCTTTTTCAAAGCGTTTTGCTGACAGACGTATTTGTCGAGTCAGGTGGCCAAAAGTGACTGGAAACACGTGGGTCAATGCACTGTCTTTTGCGTCTGCTGTGAAAGCCTGCAGTTGCCTAACGGCTTTCACAATGGAACTTACTTAAGCACAATAGCTACGGAAGAAGCTAAGCGTAATAAACTGAAAGGCTTCGACGAGACAAAACAGAAAATCCCACGATCGTCCCCGCAGTACAGGTAGTTTATGAGTTACAGAGACATAAGAAAGCACATAGTATTGTAATTTAAGAAAATTAATATTTTTTGTGTCAATAGTACAAAGCTGAGCGATGGTTCAAAAGAAGGGTAACTAAGACAGAACGCTGATCAGGCACCAAAAGTTAAGGATTTATATTACTGTTTTGTGTATTAATATTTTTCCATCTTTTCCAAATAATATTATTAGAAACATTATTGGTGTTAATTAGTAATTAGAAAACCGATGCATCACGGGGCAGCAGAGTGAAAGACGAAGCTTATGGTGTACTCAATCCGGTTCGAGAAAATCGGAGTTAGTCTGCACCAAAGAACCGGGTTCGCAATTGCGATCGCCCAAAATAGTATCTAGAAATAATACCCCCTCCGAATAATAGCTACCACGTAAAATCTACTGATTTTCCCTTCCACAACACATATAAAACTAGCCTTGTAAAAATATTAAGTGACCTGCCTCTCTGTTAACTTTTGTACTAAAGAACCTGAATTGAATACTGTACAGGCAGCACTAAAATATTTAAACACAACACGAGATGCACGATGAAAAGATGGTTAATTTGGTATTTGTAACATATATGTAACTTCATGTAACTGAAAGGACGAAGCGTGATGAAGTTTAAATGGTACTGGGAAACGGTCACTTCGGACCACAAATAAGGGAGAGAAGCGCGCGTCGAGGCAGGTTAGCAGGTAGTCATGCTATCGAACGTTGTAAGGTGATAGGGTAACCGATGATGAAATTAGAAAAAAGTCTGCTATTTTGTTACGGTTTGGGACTTAGAAGTATTTTGGCTGATGTTGTACGGTGCTATATTTCGACATCCAGAGAAATTCTGGTACTTACTAGGTCGTGGGACTTTGACATATTCCAACTTTAGATGGACAGAATACTTCGAGTGGTTCTGGACTGTAAAGTATTTCCGATTGTCAACAGAAATAGAATTATTTCTGACACACGGACTTAGAATTATGTAGGCTCGTGAAGACTGACTTTTTGTAAACTTCTCTGGACTTCAAAATATTTCGAACTTGGACTTGTAATGTTTCCATTTGGAGTGGAGATATGGCAGCAAATAGAACGTTGATCAGTGGACGTTGCATCGGATTCGCATTATGCAGCAATGCAGAGGCAGTAATTAATGCAGTGGTTTTTATTTCCTGTTTCATTTAAATATCTCTGTCAATACATTTTTTTCTGTTTTGACTGTTCTATCGCCATTGAACATGTCAGGCGGTACAAGCTAATCTCTTCTCTAACGTTTACGAGCTACAAAAGGTCAATTACTGATTAATATATCACAGGCCAAGGTCTGTGTGTGTTACTAATGCCGAGCTAATAGAATAATCGTTGTTTAAATTTTAGCCATAATAAGTGTTGCTAACCATTCGCTGACAAATGATGTTACTTATGTACTAACCATATACACCGTTACAGAGTTATTAATTTTAATACTGCGACGTAAGAGTGTGGAATAATAACAATAAATTGTAGCAACGGAAAAAAATTATAAATACTGTTATGGCTATATACATAAAATACTGTTGTGGCTGCTATTAAACAGTTTAAACAGTTCATGGGCTACAGAATACGTGGCTGGTTTTAATTATTTGGCTACATTTAACGTCTAGCGGCCAAGAAACGCGTTAGTCGCAATATCCTGATTATTAGTCACACAAAGCTCAATAATAAAGAATATGCAAAGTGTATTTTTCTGTAGGGTGAAAAATAAATAAGTTACACAATTCGAAAAACTTTTAAATTAAAAGACCAGAGCAGTGTAGCACTGGGTCGTTCGCGAACGATCAGAACCAAAGAAACTGTTCACTAAAGTGAACAAATAGACTGAGGAACGAATTCTAAGGAACGCTCGTTTACCATCCGCTCTAGTCAAGGTGGGGTTCATTCTCCCGAACGGTTGCTCACCATTCACTTCGATAACACTCGTCACCACCTCAGTCTCATTTAGTTGATCTCGTTCCTCCATTCCTCACCCCAACTGGTTCTCGTCTGGTCGGTTTCGTTCTTTTTTGTATATTCGCTTGTTTCACGGAAATTTCTTTTATAATCACATAACTTCGGTAAAAATTAAGTTTATATAATACATATATATATCTCAGACAAGAAAAAGATAATTCTACTTATCTCTTCGTAGTTTTGATAATCTCTAGAACATGTATGTACCACAAGGCAAGATTCTTTTGTTCGATTAATCAAAACGAGAATTCGCCCGCTTGATTTAACGACTAGTTTTTAATATAAGTTTAATCATATTTTACTTGCAGTATAAGAAAGTTTACGTAAAACATGATTTTGCATTTCCTACAAAAATGAAACATGACAGAGAGGTTCTCATTTTTCAAGTTTGGCTGCGTCTTTGGGGTAACCTTTAGCTTGGTATGTTTGAATGAAAAATGAATTGCGCGAGATGTCGGCTGAGTACGAATAGGGGAAGCGGTGCCTCTCCGTTTGAAAAATAATAGAATGGCAAAAAATCGTATTTACTTTTTATCTCAAAAAATGTTGTTCAGAAATAACTTGTTAATGGAATACTTTTTTACTATAAACTTAATTATCAATACCGTACTGAAGTATTTAATTTCATGCAAAACGTTAACCCGACTGTATACTAACCGTGCGAGGCAAATATAACGAGAAAATCATATTTTATTTTATGCATAATTTTTATTCTACTAAGAATCATTTTTGCTATGGCACCTTATGGAAAACTCAGAGTCAACCTGTGTATATATGGCATATCTTAAGTTTCTCGCGTTTTTGGAAATTATTTGTTAAAATTTCCCTGTGCTTGGGGCCTGTCTCAGCCGTACAGTTTACAACCTCTAGTTTAGTAGCTAGGTGCAGAGCGTTGGCGACATAATTTTCATGCTATTGTAAAGAATTTGTCTTAAGGGACATAACAGTGAAATTAAATCTGTTCAAACATACTTTTATTTCATTCGAAACAAACTGTTCAGTCTTATTAGTCAAGTTTTTCGGATTTTATGAATTCCTACTTGAATCCTTATACATCTTCGTCTGTTGTTTCTGCTTCATAATCCAATTTACTGACTGTTTTCTTTTTTGTTTCAGAAGATTAAGGCGACAGAACAGGTGATAAGAACCACAAATGATTCTTCATTTTTTCTAAGCCACACGCGAGGTGTCACTATTGACGATCTGATATACATATACAGGGTTTTACAAAAAGGTACGGCCAAACTTTCAGGAAACATTCCTCACACACAAATAAAGAAAAGATGTTATGTGGACATGTGTCCGGAAACGCTTAATTTCTATGTTAGAGCTCATTTTAGTTTCGTCAGTATGTACTGCACTTCCTCGATTCACCGCCAGTTGGCCCAGTTGAAGGAAGGTAATTGTGATTTCGGTGCTTGTTTTGACATGCGACTCATTGCTCTACAGTACTAGCATCAACCACATCAGTACGTAGCATCAACAGGTTAGTGTTCATCACGAACGTGGTTCTGCAGTCGGTGCAATGTTTACAAATGCAGAGTTGGCAGATGCCTATTTGATGTATGAATTAGCACGGGGCAATAGCCGTGGCGAGGTACGTTTGTATCGAGACAGATTTCCAGAACGAAGGTGTCCCGACAGCAAGACGTTTGAAGCAATTGATCGGGGTCTTAGGGAGCAAGGAACATTCCAGCCTATGACTCGCGACTGGGGAAGACCTAGAACGACGAGGACACCTGCAATGGACGAGGCAATTCTTCGTGCAGTTGACGATAACCCTAATGTCAGCGTCAGAGAGGTTGTTGCTGTACAAGGTAACGTTGACCACGTCACTTTATGGAGAGTGCTACGGGAGAACCAGTTGTTTCCGTACCATGTACAGCGTGTGCAGACACTATCAGCAGCTGATTGGCCTCCACGGGTACACTTTTGCGAATGGTTCATCCAACAATGTGTCAATCCTCATTTCAGTGCAAATGTTCTCTTTACGGATGAGGCTTCATTCCAGCGTGATCAAACTGTAAATTTTCACAATCAACATGTGTGGGCTGACGAGAATCCGCACGCAATTGTGCAATCACGTCATCAACACAGATTTTCTGTGAACGTTTGGGCAGGCATTGTTGGTGATGCCTTGGCTGGGCCCCATGTTCTTCCACCTACGCTCAATGGAGCACGTTATCATGATTTCATACGGGATACTCTACTGTGCTGCTAGAACATGTGCCTTTACAAGTACGACACAACATGTGGTTCAGTGGTTCATGCACGATGGAGCACCTGCACATTTCAGTCGAAGTGTTCGTACGCTTCTCAACAACAGATTCGGTGACCGATAGATTGGTAGAGGCGGACCAATTCCATGGCCTCCACGCTCTCCTGACCTCAACCCTCTTGACTTTCATTTATGGGGTCATTTGAAAGCTCTTGTCTACGCAACCCCGGTACCAAATGTAGAGACTCTTCGTGCTCGTACTGTGAACGGCTGTGATACAATACGCCATTCTCCAGGACTGCATCAGCGCATCAGGGATTCCATGCGACGGAGGGTGGATGCATGTATACTCGCTAACGGAGGACATTTTGAACATTTGCTGTAACAAAGTGTTTGAAGTCACGCTGGTACGTTCTGTATCTGTGTGTTTCCATTCCATGTCTAATGTGATTTGAAGAGAAGTAATAAAATGAGCTCTAACATGGAAAGTAAGCGTTTCAGGACAAATGTCCACATAACATATTTTCTTTCTTTGTGTGTGATGGATGTTTCCTGAAAGTTTGGCCGTACCTTTTTGTAACACTCTGTGTAAAGCTTGGGAATACGGTGCTTTGGTTTCTGATGCAGCACAGCGTCATGCTTCGACTTAAATACTAGCAAAGAAAATAAAAGTAGAACAAACTGCAGTCTCTTTTTTGGCCGTAAATCAACTTCATACGGAATATAAACTTTTTCAATACAAAAATAGCTTTCGCCATCGACCTTGCATGATGGATCCCTTTAGAGCACGGAAAGATACTCCGTAGGATGGTTCTTCAGGAAGAGAGTAGGTAGTTAATGCAAAAGCTATCAATATAATCTTTTCATATATGTTGCACATACAAGATAATTGCAACGCTCTTTCGTATTTTACGCTCCTGTGACAGAAACTAAGGGTTTAGCTAAAAAAAAAAAAAAAACGTTCAGCGCTACTTACATGAACGATTTTTTTTTTTTTTTTGGCCTTTTCCGTAGTATGTTAAATGACCGACATATGCGTAAACTTATCAGCACTGGGATGGTGGTGAACTTTTCATTTATTTTCAGATATATTTGGGTGTAAAGTTTATATTTTAAGAGAACTACTACGTATTCTCTGAATTTTTTTAATTTCATATTCCTTTCGCCCTTGTCTTCTCTTTCTCAAATAAATGATGATTGATTCCATGCGTGAACGTCGGAGTCCTTTCATCTGATGATTGATCAAAACAGATTATCTTTTTCAATTTTAATGACCTTCAGGGCATTTATGTACGTTATGTCGTCAACATTTTGAGAAAAAAATATCTTGTTTCTTTTCACTTGTGAAATTCCAACGATATCCCAGCATATTTATATTGTTGCCCTGATTACTGACACAATTGTTCTGTTAGTACGCTGTTTAGGCTCGAGTGGCAGAAGTCACGATTTTCCAAAAAAAAAAAAAATCTTTGCTTCCAACACAGATAGTATGGCACTTTCATGGCTAATTCATCAACACATTCACACATTATAAAAGAAAACTGTAATATCTGTCTGAGAGGTGATGTTTACTTCCAGTTATTTCAGGCTAGTAAGGTTCGTGCAAGTATATTTTTTTCTGTAAACTACATAAAAACGAAGACATTGTACTTGCTACGATTACGAGATCCCCTCGAAAGTGAATGACAACTTAAAGTTGGTAAATAGGTTCCGTAATCCGTACTACCGTCCAGGCTGACCTGGCAGCAGCCAACCTTGTTCGTGGTCACTGACGCATCACATCAGCCAACAATTGTGAAGCTTTTTGAGAAGGCAATCGAAGGAAATCAAAGTCAAAACCTTGTCTACATAAGTTAATCAAAGAAATTAAATACTTGGGCGTACTTAGTATTTTTTGTGGGAGTTATCTAAAATCCGTGTAGCATACACAGTTAAATAAAAAAGGAATGGTGAACGAGTAAAAAAGACTGTTACCGAAAAGCAACTATCACCAGTGAACTAGTTCTCGAAAATGAATTAGTTCGCCCATTTCTGGTACACATGTCAACTAACAACAGGTGGTAAGGTACTGCTAATTGCTCTCTTAATTCAGTCGTGTCTGCTCAAATTTAGAGTTCCACACTGGCTAACCAGCAAAAATCAAAAGTCCAAAATGTTCACAAACTCGTGAAAATGTTTCAGAGTGCGATCTTTTTCATCGTGACTGCATTATTCTGAGTCTGCACTCTCCTTGACTCGCCGCACAACTACATGGCCATAGATTTTTTAAGTGTTCACCTACGACATCCACTAATATCACTGGTTCAAAACGCGTATTTCTAAAATTTCTTAACATTACAGGAACGCGACCCAATCGTCGGTCATACATACAAGTACGTCGTTAGTGTTCCAGCACTGGCAAAATAATGATCGTAGACAAGATGGTCATCGCCCTTTCCTACCCTCACACTGTCGTTACGAAAATTTACATGCAAGTGTTTGCCATACCCACATAAAACTGTTAATCTTTCTCTATATAGATGTACGATGTCCATAATACTATATAAAGACAAGTCGTTGTTTAACGTTGTTAGCAAAAATCTCGACACGTTCATGATCGATGTACCCCACATTTTTATGCAACACTCTAACAAATGTTCGGGCGGACGCAGGCTGCATATTATTAATGTATATGGTGTATAGACAGATACACAAAATCTGTACCACTACAGAAAGACAGGTGGTTGTTTATCGTTGTTACCAGAAATCTTGAAAATTTCTTGGCCGATGTACTTCAGATTCTTACACAATACTCAAATAAACGTTTGGACGGATTTAGACTCCTTATTTTCTATGTATACATGAAGCAGAAACGTTGTTAGCAAAAATCTCGGAAAGTTCTTCACGAATTTATTTCATATTTTTACACGATACTCTAATAATCATGTGGTTGGACATAAATTATATATATTTAGCATCTATAATACCTAAATATCTTGTTGCGGTTTCCGGCCCTAAGGCTGGTTTGATGCAGCTCTCCATGCTATTCAATCCTGTGTAAGACTCTTCATCTCCGAATAACTACTGTAACCTATATTCTTCTGAATCTCCTTACTGTATATAAATTGTGGTGTCCCTCTACGATTTTTAACTCCAGTGCTCCCCTCCAGTCCTAAACTGGTGTTCCCTTGATGTCTCAGAATGTCTTCTACCAACCGATCCCTTCTTCTAGTCAGGTTGCACCAGAAATTTTATTTCTCCCCAAATTCTATTCAGTACCTCCTCATTACTTACGTGATCTGCCCATCTAATCTTCAACATTCTTCTGTAACACGACATCTCCAAAGCTTCTATTCTCTTATTATCTACAGTGATTATCGTCCATGTTTCACTTCCACACATGACTACACTCCACACAAATACTTTCAGAAAAGAATTCCAAACACAAAAATCCATATTTGACATTGACAAATTTCTCTTCTTCAGAAACGCTTTTCATGTCATTGCCAGTCCACATTTTATAACCTCTCTACTTCAGCCATCACCAGTTACTTTTCTGTCCAAATAATAAAACTCATCTACTACCCTACGTTTCTCGTTTCCTAATCTAATTCCCTTAGGATCCCCCTATTTAATCCGACTGAATTCATTCCATTACCCTTGTTTTGCTTTTGTTCATGTCCATCTTAGCCTCCTTTCGAGACACTGTCCATTCCGTTCAACTGTTCTTCCAAGTCCTTTGATATCTCTGACAGGATTACAATGTCATTGGCAAACTTCAAAGTTTTTATTTCTTGTCCCTGACCTTTAATTCCTACCCTAATGTTTTCTTTTGGTCCCTTTACTGCTTTCTCAGTGTATAAATTGAATAACTCTGGCGATACGCTACAAAATTATCTCACTCCCTTCTCAACCACTGGTTCCCTTTCATGCCACTCGACTCTTATAACTGCCGTCTGGTTTCTATACGAGTCGTAAATAGCCTTTCATTCCCTGTATTTTACCGCTGCTGCCTTCAGAATTGCAAACGGTGTGCTCCAGACAACTTTGTCAAAAGCTTTCTCAAGTCTAAAAATGGTTTAAACGTAGGTTTGCCTTTCCTTAACCTATCTTCTAAGATAAGTCGTTGGAACAGTATAGCTTCAAGCCTTCCTACATTTCTCCGAAATCCAAACTGATCTTCCCGACGTTGGATTCTACAGGTTTTCCCACTTCTCTGTAAAGAATTCGTGTTAGTGTTTTGCAACCATGAGTTTTAAACTTACAGTTTGGTAATATTCACTCATGTCACAACCTGTTTTCTTTGGAATTGCAATTAATAATCCTTCTTGAAGTCTCGAGGTATTTCGCCTGTGCCATACATCTAGCACACCACATGAAAGAGTTTCGTCATGCCTGGCTCTCCCAAGGCTATGAGTAATTCTGAAGAAATTTCGTCTACTCCCGGAGCCTTGTTTCGACTGAGGTGTTTCACAGTTCTATCACATTTGTCACATTCTTCTTGTAGTATCGTATTTCCTAACTAATCTTCATTTACGTTTTCTCCCATTTCTGTAATATAGCCTTCAGGTTCATCTTCTTTGTATAGACTCTCTATACACTCCTCCCACCTTCCAGCTTTCCCGTCTTTGATTCGGACTGGTTTTTGACCTGAGCTGTTGATATTCATACAACTGCTTCTGTTTTCTCCAAAGGCCTCTTTAATTTTCCTTTGTGCTTTATCTATTTTTTCCGATAGTAATTTAGGCGTTATATATAATTACATATTTACTCTAGCCATTCCTGCTTAGCCATTTTGCACTTCCTATCAATCTGATTTTTAGAAGTTTGTATTCATTTCCACCTGCTTGATTCGCTGCATTTTTATATTTTCTCGTTTCATCGCTTAAATTCAGTATCTCTTGTGTTATGCAAGGATTTCTACTAGGCATTGTCTTTTTACATATCTGATCCTCTGCTGCCTTTACATAAATATATATTTCGAAAAACATGGAAAAGTTTTTAGCAGAAATCTCGACGAGTTTACCTCTTTACTTCAGACATTTATACGTTACTCTATAAAAACATCAGGACGAACACAAACTATGTATTTGTAATATATAATATGAAAAAGTAGTCAGCAGAAATCTCGAAATCTCTTGACTTAATTATTTTACAATCTAATAAACATTGAGACATGTTTCTAAGTAACAATGTACAGGTTTGCTGTTAAAACCGAGTGAGAGAAAGAAAATGCTTTGCTATGTTGTGCTGAAACAAAAGCACAGTTTCATTTTCGTTCTCGTAGACAGTTTAAACTTCGATAACAGCTCATTTCAACTTTAGACAAATTGTTTCTCCCGTATAGTTTACTACTACTACTACTACTACTACTACTACTACTACCGAATCTAAATAGCGCGAAACTTTATATTCCAACTTTGCAAAAAGACTGTCATTGAAGTTGCTGTCGTCACAGATCCAGTAGCAGGAGAGGTCTCTGATATTCCGTACACCAATGGTCGTAGCTAATTTACCCATTCATCCTAAGCTTCTTCAGCTGACAATCAAGGTTTCGTTGGCAACAACAACAAACATGGACCAAGGTCACAGAGAGGAGTGAAGAGGAAAGGAGAGGGGTGGAGGCAAGCAAGGTGGTAAGTTCCTATGTGGGTAAACTGCTGAGGTCATCGGTTCCTAGGTTTACACACTACTTAATGTAACTGAAACTGACTTATTCTAAGAACAACACAGACACCCATGTCCGGGGAAGGTCTCGAACCTCCGACGGTAGGGGGGGAGGGGGGGGGGGAATTTAACATAGGTAGAAGGAAGGAGAGATGGACAGAAAGAGGGCGAGAGGGCGAGGCGGAGGTGAATAGAGATAGGAGAGGGAGGAGATGGGCAGAAGCAAGGGGGAGGAGGAAAAATGCAAAGGATACAATTTCCTTTAAGAATTTAAAAACTTTCTGGGTTGTTTAATTTATAAGCTTTTCTGGTCTGGTTTGAGAATATCAGATAACAGACAAATAATAATAGATAATGATAACAGTATGTGATCAGAGCATAAACTTCTAATGGTGCTTAACACAAACTTTGGGCGCTTGACAATGGCTTTTTGCATAAGGTCCGTTCATTGTAAGTTTGATCGTGGGTGACTCTTCTGAAAATATTTCTTTATCCGAATTCGTAGATTGAATAATTCCAAAGCATTGCTCTTGCTGGACTATTCATAAGATTCGTAACACGGAACCTTTAGTCATGCCAAGACGCCGTTGATTGGAACAATAGCTTGTAACATAAATCAAACACAACATTAAATAATATCACTGTATTCACGAAATATTACACTAAATTAAATTACATAGACACTTACATTAACTCTGTTGCTGTGTGTAGCTTTGTGTACGCCCAGTGATATTGCGTCTCACTAAAATAGTAATACTAATAATGGCGGTGTGTCAAATAATTATCTGCAGCGATGGCAGATATGCGTCCGATCTGGACCGCTATAACACCAAAAAGGTGCCGTCTTTTCGGCAAGACAACTGAAATTCGTAATTATTCTAATGTTTCAACGGTTGCACGCTACAATCGATACAACCGCTTGTACTAATTAATACCTTAAGTAATTCTTTATTTATACTCTCAACTTACGTCTACGTTTTTGCAGTACATCAACGCCCATGCTGCAAATGTACCTTCAAAGCTCATTTGGTAAAATTGTCTAATGTTAGTTTAGCGTTGAAACAGTTCTCGTGAAACAAACGCCGAACTGAGTTTCAGATCGAACAAATTGGATGGATGTTCCAAGTATATATGGACTCAATACCAATTATTACACAAAGAGATACGTTCCTTTATATAAATTACGAAAACCCCTGTCTTAAAGCAGGATCATCCTCACTCAAAGAGCTCATGACCAGAACTGATCCAGAAAAATACGTATTTCTTTTGAGTCCTGTAGCCAGCTTTCATTAGTCCGGTAGCCCGTTTTCACTAGTATTTCTCTTTCCTTCCTTGTTTCTCTTTTCCCATGATTATCATAGTGGTGTGATTGAATGAATGTGGTTGTGTGTCACGTTGCTAGACGGTGGCGTAGTCTGCTGCAGAAAGTCTGCGATAGTCGTACAGATTCAGCAGCAGTGGCACAGAATAGCCAACTCTCGTAGTGGTCAAGTCGGCAAAGAGGTTTTCGCTACTTGTGAGAAATCCACCTGCGTTAGGTTGGTGGCGGAAATGGCATCTTTGAGTTTTCCGGGCCACGCGGAGCGTGGAAGAGGCTGGAGAAGCGGGAGGCAGTCTGCCGCCGGTACGGGAAGCGTCCACAGCTGTGCTCCAGTCGAAGAAGGGTGAGTTAGACTGACCGCGTGGCGCGCTGTTACTTGGCGAGGGGAGAGCTGTTAGCTTTTGGTCTCGCTTTTCAAATCTGGAAGATTGCTTTGCCTTGTCGCTTCAAGGAATGCAAAACTTTGGCAGATTTTTCTTTTAGCAAATTTCTGTAGCAGACTTGGATCCGCCGGAAGAGCGCCAAACAAAGTTGTCGAAAAGAAGTGAGCACTCGCTTCTGTATGAATGTCTGTTTGCCTTCAGCTGTGCCTGCATAAGCTTTCACCTTTCTAAATATTTAGAGCTTTGCCTTCTCGTAAATTTTCCTTGCTTTATGTGTCTTTCGTCCGTGGGGAGCCAACCACGTGGTAGAACATTATAGTTGTTGGGCTACCGGCATCACTAACTGTCCGATCGCATGTTTGTTTTAGATAATGTTAACACGATTGTGTGATGTGATGTTGTTGGAATTTGGGCACTATACCTAGAAATTGTGTCTCCACAAACCACGTGTTATCAGGAATCGTGTACATGCCTCACATCCTTATCTTAGGAATAAGTGATTTTATCTACAATTTTCTCTTATGTTCCGAGATTACGTTTTTGCACCTAAGCCACTCACCTCGTAGCTTTCCCGTTAGCACATCCAATGCGTTTCCTTATGCACAGGTAAAGTGATTCGTCTCCCCTTGTACTTTAGAACAAATGCTTTAGATTAAGTCTTATTTTCAGGTGTGTTGCTGGGAGCTGATCTTCTGCACAGTGTTCTTGCATGTGCTATTTTATTTTAAATGTTTGATTGTCGTGAACAGTGCACGGGGAACACTATTAATTACATCGTATCCCCTATGAGCGACATCACAACGTATGCATTTTTGTGAGTTTTTGGTCTGTGATAAAATTAATTTATTTTCCGACTCGACCAAATCTTTGATTAGTTGTATGGTTAGAGTCGGTGGCGACCCTACTCTTCTCACGTTAATTTCATAAGCAATAAGTATTTCCATTCTCAATAATAAGGAATAACCCGTAGTAACAGGTTAGTTACACTTTCTTTAAGCGGAGTTAAAAAATAAACGAGCCGGAGGCATAATTACAGAAACGACTACCTGTATGTTAGAAGTATTGACCCTGACTGTTGAGGCACTTGTCCCACTGTGAAACGAGGCGATGAATGGCTGTCGCAAAAAATTAAATTAATGGGTCTGAGATGTTAACCAGTTCCGTATGTACAGCTGGACGTCGTCGTCCACACGAGTGCAGGAAAGGTTATGCTGACGTTCTTCTTTGACGAAGATGGCTCCATCAGATTCACTTCCTGTAGCGTGGGAAAACAGCGAACGCCCAGCGTTACTCGCAAACCCTGACCACCCTTCGCCAAGCGATCAAATCAAAACGACCATGCAATCTCACTCGTGGGGTCATTCTGCTCCACGACAATGCATACGGCCAACACAGTCGCGGCACCCTTGCAGAAATTCAAATAGGAGGTTCCCAGCCACCCTCCATAAAATCCGGACCTCGCTTCCTGTGATTACACCATTTTTCATCCCCTTAAAAAGGCTCTGAAGGGCAAATGATTCACCACGGACGACGACGTCCAGCTGTACGTGCGGGGCTGGTTAACATCTCAGCCAGGGTCATTAGTTCCAACATACAGGTACTGGTGTCTGTAGTTATGCCTCCGACTCGTTTGTTTTTGAACGCCCCTTATACATAGATTTAGTTAGGAAGCTAACTGTACAATCAGGCTAGGCAATTGTTAAAAACATGCTTGTTCTGCGCCAGTCCTCTCCTAGCGATACTTGTTTCACCTATACTCTGCACCTGCAGTTAAAATCAACAAAGTTAATATGTGTACGCAATAAATCTGGAAAGAAGCAGAGAACTGTGTAGCACAAAACAATTTCACGAAATCATCTTTTCGTAAACTCACAATAGCTTTTGTTGTTTCTTATTTCTTGTTTTTCCTTTTTTCGTAAGTAAGTACATTCACAATTTTCATTCTTTGCGACTTCCGTGTGTTTCATGGTCTAAACTAAACCAGCTTCATTCCAGTTGGTAGCAAGAGTCTTACGACAATGGACCCTGCTTAAACTGACTTTGCCAGAGGTAATGGACATGTTTTGGTGAGTGTTAAAATTTGAAACTCAGGTGAAAATCAAACATTTTATTTTGCAGTTTCGAGCAAGAACCAATTCATCAGTACACCCGATCCCATATCAATAACGGAGAGAAATATAGACTTGCCGACGTTCGACTAACACTAAAGTAAAAATCTCGTCTCTAGCCGAAGTGTGGCTAGTAAGAGGCAAACCGTCACAGTAGCATATTACTCAAATCTCCTGACGACGCTAAGGGAGGTTATCGTGGCAAAACTTTGCGGGAAGGGAGTGGTTTCATTAAACAACACCACCACAGTTCATTCAGCAGGAGACTATCATTCCTCCAGTACAGTCCTGACATGACATTCAGTGTCTTCTTCTTCTTTCTTCGCTTGAAGAAACCACTGCGTGGCAGGAGTTTACAGATTGACAATAAGGCGGTTTTCCAGGAGCAAAATTTCCTGACCACACTTCTACAACCAAAATCTCCACTAGATCATCCAACGTTAGTGAAGATCTGCTTCAGTGGAGAGCGAATATGTAGATAAGAGAACACCAAGTTCCACACTCACGGTCTGATTTTTTCCGAGACGATAATTAAAACTTTTAAGAATACCACTTGTATTTGGAACTGCGCCCAGCCAGGGGGTGATTCAGCTCTTTCCAAACACAGCAGGAACGCCAGTCACTACGAGCTAGCGGACGCGCAATTTGCATGCAGCGTCGAAAGGGCGGAGTCCCGCGTGCTGTATGAAGCGCAACACGGCACCGAATCACCGCAGGTCGATGTCAGCGACGCTCCGCTGCTGATGAACAGACTGGCGCGCCGTGACGTGGAACGGCATAGGAGCGGAGCCGAGCGCAGGGCAAGCGGCGGCCGGTCGTACGCACGTACACGCGCCCACTGTAGTGCGCCCGGGTGTGGGACGAATCTGTGTTTGCCTTGCCGTCGCGACGGTCGTTATTCACAGCTTATTGGCGAGCGCAGAAAGCCGTGTTCCGGTCGATGGGAGTGTACAGCTGTGCCTGTAAGCTCTCCTCGTCTCGCAGTGCGGTGAGCAACTGTTCGCCGAACCACCCACCGTCAGAGCAGCGGAGAGAGGCGGAAAAAAGTACATGCAGAGTGGGCGCCACACAAAAATATTTTGCATTAAATTATCCTCTAAATAGCGATGTTAGGGTCAACAAACTTTTATGAAGGTTTAATTAAAAATTTCTAGCCATTCTTCGGCATCGAATTTTGAGAAGAAGTACCACATACAGATCAGAACATGTAACAAATTTACTTCCGCTATACGTGTAAAATATGACGACAAGTAGATGGAAGAGATTGACGTGTTAAATTCTTAGAATCACGGCTTTGTAATGGATTCGACTGGGAGTAGCATACCACGGAGCTGCTGAAGTACCCAAACAAATCTCTGTTTGTAGTGTGGATGTTGTCAGGTAGAGGAAATATAAAATAAAGGAAAAGCTACAACACGTCACTTACCTCCTTTCCACTCTATCTTTTGAGATCATTTTTTGGGACAACTCCAAGCTAAAGATTTCAGAATCCAAAAGCGAGTAATTTGAACTATTTTTCATGTGAACTCAAGAACGTTTTGCAAAGATATCTTTAAGGAACTGGTGATGCTGATTGCTGTTTCCCAACATATTTATCCATAACACAGTTTGCTATAAAAAAAGAATCTCTTCTTTAAAGCAGCAGTTCAGATCATCGAATCACTGCTAGAAATGAGAATAATTTTCATACTTATGTAAATTACCGAATGGGGTGGCGCAATGGTTAGCACCTGACTCGCATTCGGTAGGACAACGGTTCAAACCCGCGTCCGGCCATCCTGATTTCGGTTTTCCGTGATTTTTCTAAATCGCTTCAGGAAAACACCGGGATGGTTTCTTGGAAAAGGGCCAGCCGACTTCCTTCCCTATCATTCCTTAATCCGATGGGACCGATGACCTCGCTCTTTGGTCTACTCTCCAAATCAACCAACGTATAAACAGCTGTAAATTAATTTACTTAGGCCTAGAAAGCCCTTCTTTATACACGAGTACACATTATCAATAACTTGCCAGCTGCTATTACAATTTCAGTTTAAGAGGAGCCTGTTTGTTGGAGGCCAAATTCTTGTACTCCACTGAACAATTTCTTAGTAGAAAGAACTGCTGAATTTATTATTAATGTCAGATAACATGAGTGATACGTAAGACCTGATGCTCACATACTTAGTGCAGTAATGTGATAAAAGTAGAGAGGTGTTGCACATTGATATTTTGTTTGAAGATATGTGGCTACAATAGCCTGAAAATTATTACATACACCTCAGTGTATTTCACTTTGACATGCTTTGTAACTGGTTTGTTATTATAAATTAAACAAAAATATGTTTAAGACCTTTTGAATTATTTCACACCCGTCAGTATCATTTCACTGTGAGTCTGGGGAAGGAACATAGCATATTGGTCTTTTTCAAAATTTTTACTGTGTATTGTTGTATGATGACTTGTGTTTCATCCTTGAGGATCTTGTCGCTATGCACCTATGGAAGACTTCCTTATCTAATCTAAGGACATGATCTTTACTATCCATTAAGAAAACCTAAATCATTCTAAAATACAAATGACATCGGAAGCAAATGTTAGGCGGAATGCATACTGGAGTGATACGACAACTTTCGTGAGGTGGAAGTGATATGTAATTATCATCCTAAAATAACTTAGGAGTTAGGAGTTGTAACACTCAATATACACTGAAAATTGCTTGATGATAATCCAAAAGAAGGTTGTTAAAATAAGCAGTACTAATTGTCTCATTGACTCATTAGCTCTGTGTTTAATAAAACACTTATAGAAATCAAATGACATTCATTTCTCATAGTTTTGAAAATAAAAGAATTCGAAGGAAATTCTTTTTCATTATAAATTTCCGTTAGACGCTGGGGGAGGATGGGGCAGAGAGGGTACTAGCTAATACCTGATTCCATTGTGGGTAATGGTCTCAGAAAAGTTTGGAACAATTGCTCTGTCCCATTAATAAATAATGAATAAGACAACCAGAAACAGCAGTATCTGGACCTTTCTGCAACTACGAGGACAAAATTAAGGCATAACATGGTTCGCATGTAGATTTAAAACCGTTAAATAAATATGTTTCTCCAAAGTTATGATTATCGGCCCCAACGGTATCCACCCAGCGTTCGTCAGAAATCATATCTGTACTACGGCATCTAGAGTCCTATTGGTGTCTCCATTGCCTGCTACTGCGATGACGGAAATTTGCAAAAGGATGTGCCACCGGCTTAAATCACAGGGAAAAAAAATTAAAACTGCGTATTTGCTAAACCTGAGAACGAAGTCTTTCGCGACGGCACTGTCGAATAAAACATTCTCGGACTTCTTGCCGCGACAGTTCCGGGTAAAACATCGAGCTTTCGACGATTTCCACCATCATCTTCGTCGGTTGCTCCTGACGAAGATGACAGTGGAAATCGTCGAATGCTCTAGGTTTTATCCTGAAATGAAGCGGCAAGAAGTTCGAGAATAAAAAACTTCCTGGCAGGTTAAAACTGTGTGCCGGACCGAGAGTCGAACTCGGGACCTTTGCCTTTCGCGGGCAAGTGCTCTACCAACTGAGCTTCCCAAGCACGACTCACGCCCCGTCCTCACAGCTTTAATCCCGCCAGTACCTCGTCTCCTACCTTCCAAACTTCACAGAAGCTCTCCTGCAAACCTTGCAGAACTAGCACTCCTGGAAGAAAGGATATTGCGGAGACACGGCTTAGTCACAGCCTGATTGACAGAGTTGTTGGTTGTTTCCCTGAGTATATCGTGACAAATTTTGTCCAATTGGCGGGTTATATCTTCAAAATCCTGAACTGGTTGGAGGGCCCTGACCATAATGCTCCAAACGTTGTCAATTGGGGAGAGATCAGGCGATCTTGTTAGTCAAGGTAGCACTTGGCAAGCACAAAGGCAGACTGAAATGTAAGCCCACGATGGCTTGCCATGAAGGGCAACAAAACAAGGCGCATAATATCGTCGACGTACCACTGTACTGTTAGTGTGCCGCGGATGACAACGAAAGGGTTCCCGCTATGAAAAGAAACTGCACTCCAGACCATCACTCCTGGCTGTTGGGCCTTATGAGCCAGTATATTATCCCACCGCTGTCCAGGGCGTCTCCTAAAAGTCTGCGGCCTGCAATCTCATTGACTGGAGTAGAATTTTCTTCAGTCATACGTTCCGCTTCGAAATGAGCCCTGATGACCAGCGAAGAAGTGTCAGGAGACACGTTGGACAGCGGTGGGATACCAAGCTGACTATTGCCCGCCATAATGCCCGGCAACTACGAGTCACAGTTTGGTATGCCATTTCTCTTCAGAGCAGGACACCTTCGGTTGTAATGCGCGGTACTCTCACAGCACGGATGCATGACGACGATATTCTACGCTCTATTTTGTTGTCCTTCACGGGAAGCCATCCTCGCCTTATATATCGGCAGGATAATGCTCACCTGCATACAGCGAGAATTTCTAATGTTAGTGTATGAGCTTGCCATACCTAACGTGGCCTGCAAGGTCGCCGGGTCTCTCCCCAACTGGGAACTTTTGGAATATTATGAACAGGCCCAACCAACCAGCTCATCCTTTTTGACAACATAACGCAACAGCTGGGCAGAATCTGGTACGATATTCGTCAGGATGACAGTAGACCGAGCGAGGTAGTCCAGTGATTAACACACAGGACTCGCATTCGGGAGGACGACGGTTCATACCTGCGTTCTACCATCCTGATTTAGTCGAGCAAATTCCGGGATTGTTCTTTTGAAAGGACACGGCCGAATTCCCTCCCCATCCTTCCGTAATCCGATGGGAACGATGACCTTCCTGTTTGGTCCCCTCCCCAGATTCAACCAACCAACCAAATAATTGCTTGCTTGTGGGTTAGAGATGGATCAACGCGTTATTGACATGCATAGTTTCTGAAGCTCTATCTTTTGAATAAATCATTCAATTTGTCTGAAAGTAACTGTATATGTACATCACATCGACCGATTTACGTCCTATTCGTAGTAGTAGAAGTAGTAGTAGTATTTTCTCCTTAAAGTGTACATTCAAACTCAAGGAGACTCGAAGACAATATTTTGCCAAACAAAATTAAAATATGGAACTGAATATTAAGGAGCAGCGCCTTTATAGCCGTAGCCTATCCCTAAAAATCTGTGATACACCAAGTATGAAGCATGCCAATGAAAGCTAATGAAAGCTGTTGTTGTTGTTGTTGCAGTCTTCAGTCCACCCACTGGTTTGATGCAGCTCTCCATGCTACTCTATCTTGTGCAAGCTTCATATCCCACTACCTACTGCAACCTACATCCTTCTGAATCTGCTTAGTGTATTCATCTCTTGCTCTCCCTCTACGATTTTTACCCTCCACGCTGCCCTCCAGTACTAAATTGGTGATCCCTTGATGCCTCAGAACATATCCTACGAACTAATGCCTTCTTCTAGTCAAGTTGTGCCACAAATATCTCTTCTTCCCAATTCTATTTAATGCCTCCTCACTAAAATGTGACCTACCTATCTAATCTTCAGCATTCTTCTGTAGCACCACATTTCGAAGGCTACTATTCTCTTCTTGCCCAAACTATTTATCGTCCATGTTTCACTTCCATACATGGCTACACTATATACAAATACTTTCAGAAACGGCTTCCTGACACTTAAACCAATGCTCGATGTTAACAAATTTCTCTTCTTCAGAAACGCTTCCCTTGCCATTGCCAGTCTACATTTTATATCCTCTCCACTTCACCCATCGTCAGTTATTTTGCTCCCCATCTACTACTTTAAGTGTCTCATTACCTAATCTAATTCCCTCAGTATCATCCGACTTAATTCGACTACATTCCATTATCCTCGTTTTTATTTTGTTGATGTTCATCTTATATCCTCCATTCAAGACACTGTCCATTCCGTTCAACTGCAGATCCTTTGTTGTCTCTGACAGAATTATGTCACCGGCGAACCACAGTTCTTATTTCTTCTCCATGGATTTTAGTTCCTACTCCGAATTTTTCCTATGTTTCCTTTACTGCTTGCTCAATACACAAGTTGAATAACATCGGGGATAGGCTACAACCCTATCTCACTCTCTTTCCTACCACTGCTTCCCTTTGATGCCCTTCGACTCTTATAACTGCCATCCGGTTTCTGTACAAACTGTAAATAGCCTTTCGCTCCCTGTATTTTACCCTTGCCACATTCAGAATTTGAAAGAGAGTATTCCAGTCAACATTGTCAAAAGCTTTCTCTAAGTCTACCACGCAAGAAACTTAGTCTTGCTTTTCCTTAATCTAAGATAAGTCGTAGGGTCACTATTGTCTCCCGTGTAACAACATTTCTACGGAATCAAAACTGATCTTCCCCGAGGTCGGCTTTTACCAGTTTTTCCATTCGCCTGTAAAGAATTCGTGTTAATATTTGGCAGCCGTGACTTATTAAACTGATAGTTCGGTAATTTTCACATCTGTCAACACCTGCTTTCTTTGGGATTGGAATTATTATATTCTTCTTGACATCTGATGGTATCTCGCCTGTCTCATACATCTTGCTCACCAGATGGTAGAGTTTTGTCAGGGCTGGCTCTCCCAAGGCTGTCAGTAGTTCTAATGGAATGTTGTCTACTCTCGGGGTCTTGTTTCTGCTTAGGTCTTTCAGTGCTCTGTTAAACTCTTCACGCAGTATCATATCTCCCATTTCATCTTCATCTACATCCTCTCCCATTTCCATAATATTGTCCTCAAGTACATCGTTCTTGTATAGACCCTCTATATACTCCTTCCACCCATCTGCTTTCCCTTCATTGCTTAGAACCAGGCTTCCATCTGAGCTCTTGATATTCATACAAGTGGTTCTCTTTTCTCCAAAGGTCTCTTTAATTTTCCTGTAGGCAGTATCTATCTTACCCCTAGTGAGATAGGCCTCTACATCCTTACATTTGTCCTCTAGCCATCCCTGCTTAGCCATTTTGCACTTCCTGTCGATCTCATTTTTGAGACGTCTGTATTCCTCTTTGCCTGCTTCATTTACTGCATTTTTATATTTTCTCCTTTCGTCAATTAAGTTCAATATTTCTTCTGTTACTCAAGGAGTTCTACTATCCCTCGTCTTTTTACCTACTTGATCATCTGCTGCCTTCACTACTTCATCCCTCAGAGCTACGCATTCTTCTTCTACTGTACTTCTTTCCCCCATTCCTGTCATTTGTTCCCTTACGCTCTCCCTGAAACTCTGTACAACCTCTGGTTCTGTCACCTTATCCAGGTCCCGTCTCCTTAAATTCCCACCTTTTTGCAGTTTCTACAGTTTTAACCTACAATTCATAACCAATAGATTGTGGTCAGAGTCCACATCTGCCCCTGGAAATGACTTACAATTTAAAACCTGGTTCCTAAATCTCTATCTTGCCTTTACATAATCTGTCTGAAATTTTCCAGTGTCTCCAGGCCTCTTCCATGTTTACAACGTTCTTTCATGATTCTTGAACCAAGTGTTAGCTATGATTAAGTTATGCTCTGTGCAAAATTCTACCAGGAGGCTTCCTCTTTCATTTCTAACCCCCATTCCATATTCACCTACTACGTTTCCTTCTCTTCCTTTTCCTACGATCGAATTCCAGTCACCCATGACTATTAAATTTTCGTCTCCCTTCACTATCTGAATAATTTCTTTTATCTCATCATACATTTCATCAATCTCTTCGTCATCTGCGGGGCTAGTTGGCATATGAACTTGTACTACTGTGGTAGGCGTGGGCTTCATATCTATCTTGGCCACTATGCTGTTTGTAGTAGCGTACCCGCACTCCTGTTTTTTATTCATTATTAAACCTACTCCTGCATTACCCTATTTAATTTTGTATTTATAACCCTGTATTCACCTGACCAGAGGTCTTGTTCCTCCTGCCACTGAACTTCACTAATTCCCACTATATCTAACTTTAACCTAACCATTTCCCTTTTTAAATTTTTTAACCTACCTGCCCGATTAAGGGATCTGACATCCCACACTCCGATCCGTAGGACGCCAGTTTTCTTTCTCCTGATAACGACGTCCTTCTGAGTAGTCCCCGTCCCGAGATCCGAATGGGGGACTATTTTACCTCCGGAATATTTTACTCAAGCGGACGCCATCATCATTTAACCATACAGTAAAGCTGCATGCCCTCGGGAAAAATTACGGCTGTAGTTTCCCCTTGCTTTCAGCTGTAAATTGTCCAAATGATCGTTGGAAGTAACAATTCAACTGAAATGCAGCCAAAGACCGCCATATCGTAATGTGCTTTCTCGGCTACTTTGTCACTCCAAAGAGTTTCTGCGCCCCAGTACAAAACTACGTGCGTGAGTTTTTGGCACTAACAATCCTCATGCTGCTACATTATTGTGTGGTCAGGCGCTGAAAGCTGACACATTCATAACCCGTACTCTCGTCGACACGGACGCCTTTCAAGTTCTCGGACTTGAATGGATTTTCGGCAGATTGTGGTTAAGTAGGAAGTCAATTTACTCACGAATTCTTGATAACACTTGACTGGTATTTCACAGGGGTCGGTGGCTGTATTGAGTCTGAGCGATGTCATCCGTTTCTCAGCAGTACTGTGATGTGCGCTACAACGGAAGTGGCACAATTAAAAACTGTTCTGGCTGCACACGTTCACGCATCCTTGTTGACCAATGGAATGTAGTCTCCTTAGGAGCGCCTAGGTGTCGGTAACGTGGGGCGAAGGTAAGTGCTCTCCTCAGATGACGAACTGGTCTCATCTTACTCGGTGTTGTCTACAGCAGTACTTAGTATCGCTAGACAAAGCGGTCCCCCATATCTGCCCCACCGCATAAGCAGACAGCACCCTACCATACCTCCTTGCCGCTCTCTTTCTCTCTCTCTCACTCTCTCTCTCTCTCTCTGTCTCTCTCTCTCTCTCTCTCTGTGTGTGTGTGTCTTCCTCTCCCTCTTTATCTCTCCGCGCCACCGTCCTCCCCACGCGATGGGCTCTATAGCACTGATCAGTATGTAACACGTCTTCACAGCAGTACGACAACTGAATAACGGCAACATTCCTTCATTTTCACTTTTGAATGAGTATACGAGTATGATGACGAATTTCAAATTTACTGCTATCGTTTTGCTATTATCTATTTCTGGCACTATGTCTTCCCAAAATCTTACCGACAGAAGCTTTAGTGAATAAAAATAAAAAAAACACTAAACACTCAATAAGCAATCAAATAATCAAAAAAAATACAAGTCAAGAATGATGAGGTGTTTCCATAAGCTGTATAGATGTATGAAGGTGCTTTATTCTAACTGTCGTATTCACGTAAATATAGACGCATCTTGCGGTTTACAATGATTATAAACGTCAAGATTCAAACCTCATTGGTGGCTTGTCATAATAAAATGAGTTCGCCCAAAAGATGTTTGCCAAAAGTGTGCCAAGTATGACTGCTGAATGAGTCAGGCCGTAGGATGTATTACAGGATTTGGTAAACACCAGCTGTATAAAACAGATATGAGCTAAACTTAAAATCCTGTATGATGTGTGTGCACAGTGTACTGCTAGCCTCCTCGGGCTATTACACACATCGGCCTGTAAGCAATACAGTGATTGTTCGCGCTTCATACAGGATTTTAATTTTTAGTTACATCAATTTGATAAGGCTGGTGTCTACTGAATCCTGTAATACATCCTACGGAGAGTTATCTAGCTTGGGTCATTCAGCAGTCATGCTTTGTACAATTCTGACAAACATCTTTTGAGTGTACTCGTTTTGCAGTGACGTGCGCCCCCTTATCTAAGTGATCATGGCGTCTGACTCCCATGCAGGGAGTCCGGTTTCGATTCCCAGCCGGGTCGGAGATTTTCTCCACTGGGGGACTGGGTGTTTTGTTTGTAACGTCCCCTTAGAACAATTTTGACATATGAAATGTCCACTTAGAATAATTGTACAAGACTGTGCTTAACCTGACACACAATAATTTTAGCGCAACGCAATCTGACTATCAAAAATCCCTGCAAAAGAATGGCCCTGAGTAACATTAAACTGTACCTTTCAGAAATCACTTACCTCACAAAAATCTTCGTTGCTCGAACTACTGCAATACAGCGAGCGCCACTACTGCCAGCTAAATAAAAGATTCAAACTACTGAAGGCACTAACTACTGATAGGGATGGTTAGCAAATGAAAGATATTAATAGAGAACAAACAATGTATTTACCTTAATATTCATAATTGACATCCAGTATTACAAATTATCAAAACTCCGCCATCTCTCTGCCCACATCCACCACTGCTGGCGGCTCACCTCCAACTGCCCAGCGCTACGCGCTGTTCGCATCCAGCTATAGCAGTTCATGACAACAATGGCAGACAACAATTCAAACTTTTCATATAGAGAGTGCTACGTAACGTTGCCAATAAAAAAACATAAACAGCAAACTTACATAAAGAAAACATAAACAGCCTACTTACATAAAAACATAAACAGCAAACTTACATAGCCCCCATGCTCCCCACAAAAAATTTTTACAAATGGTGTTGGGCACTGGCCAATACAGATTTGAAAAAATTTTTCATAATTACAATCACAAAGATATCAAATGCACACACTTATTAATACAATGTTGGTCAACAGCTAAAATTTTCTCACAGTCCATAAAGACAGTCCAGATTGTTCATCATAATAGTAATTACAGTTTCTCATTAGTAAAAGAAATTGCACACAGAAGTAGTGGATTTCCATGTAGTATTGAAGAAGTAGTGTTGTCCTTCCAACGGAAAGACAGTGCTGACTCTTGAAATGCTGACAGGTAATGGGCCACAATGGAGCAAACCCACAGCAGAGTCATTCGAAGTTCTGACGAATATTGGTAGATAGGTCATCACAGAGCAGACCAACTGCAGTCCTGGTAGAGAGTATGGTATTGGTGGGCCACCAGAGGTGCAGACCCACTGCAGTCCTTGTAGAAACTGTGGTACTGGTGAGTCAGCAAAGGTGTAGACCCACTGTAGTCCTTGTAGAAACTGTGGTACTGGTGAGTCAGCAAAGGTGTAGACCCACTGTAGTCCTGGTAGAGATGGCCAGCAGCCATCTGCTGCGACTGTGCAGGTGCACAATCACCATCGAAGAGTCTTGCAGAGAAGATAGCAAGTCCATAAACCACCACTTGTGCACGCACAAAGTTTTTGGGAATTGTCCTTAGAACCAGCAATGCTGTTATCCAGTCCCTTGCTGAATTAGTAACACACGTGCAAACACTAACAGTCCCTACTTCTCACATATTGTCCATATAGTATGACCAACAGAAAAGTGTGCAGTGAAATGAATGCTTACAAGTTAATAATATGATGAACTGGTGTCAATTACAATTTTATGACGTAAGAACACAATTACAAAGGTACAAAATACATCATTAAAAACATAACAATACAGATAACATTTGTAGTAATAGGGGCTTTACAAAAGAATAGAAATAAACATATACATCAGTGTTACAGGAATGATGACATGAGTACATACATAAAAGATCAGAATAACTTTTGAAACGTCAACTTCACACATGAGCATTAAAACAAAGCAGAATAAATAAAGTCTAAGCATCTTTACAAAGAAAATAACAGAATATTAGAAAAATTCTACAACATAGCTCTCATCAGCTAAACACATAAAGACAGGAAAAAAACACAAATACACAAGGGTACACAAACACATAGTGGGATAACACCAAAAGGAAAGGACAACACACAATTACATATTTGGAAAAAGCAGCAAAGAGGAAAGGACAGGGTTTGGTTTACTGCTGTATTTTGCTTGGAGATCTCCCTTCATTCCATAGATCGTTCGTCTTATTTCAACCTTTGCTTCCACCAAAAAAATCCTATCCAAGCATGCTTTCTGTATTTATATGTTCACATATTGCTTACCCCATCATTTATTTACAAGAAAATCCTACCTATACCTCGTTCCTGTATTCTATTCATATTTCTTTCAAAATAATTATTTCTGATTGTACAATACTCATTGGGGCCCAAATCTTTCTTCGCAATGCATTCTTTACCTATTCTCCATAGTCAGTTTCTTATATAGTCTACCCCCTCTTAAGCTAACTTAAATCTACTGAGCTCAGATATATATACCAAGGGACGAGGCAATGCAGCAAAAAAAAATAATTAACACAAACATCAATGACAAAAAATAGAAATGGCAAAGCAAGCAGCATAAATTAGCAAAGCAAGTGCAATATTACAACTAATATAAGGCAATGCAGGAAACAAGAAAAACTAGCTTAGAAGAGTAACACAAAGTCAAATTCAGTAACACTATGCCTGACAAACAGCAGCAACCTATACCTAAACATGATATAGCTCAAGCAGAAAAAATATTACAGTAAAAACAACAATGCAGACAAGGGAAATGCATATTCACATCTTAATGTCTATGTAATTAAAGTGGTGCACCATAACAACTTATTGTAAAAAAATATTACCATGTACCTGAAAAGAAAATTAAGTGTTACTGTTACGAGTTACTTCGTATTGTTCTTTCCTTTCCAAGTGCTCCTTCTTTAAAGAATGTGGATTACAAAATTATCATTTAATAGATCTGTTGACAGAAAGAGTTCACATTAGCAAATGCATCTCATTTTATAAAAGCAATGCTGCAACACAGCTGGAAACCAGATATCAAATGAAATAAGCAATTACACAAACCAAAGCATAAAAATATCATTCAGTAGTCATGTGACATTTCATTTCATAAGTTAATGGCTCTCAACTCTCGTACAAAGACTCTTGTCATAATCAGGTGTGCAGATGTAAAAATATTTCTTGTCATTTTGTTAGGCATTTCAGTAAATATCATAAATTTTTAAGTAACGAGGGTGTCGCATTAGCGATGAAAGGCACATCCTAATGGCTTATTCTCCAGGTGTTTGACACAGCTGTGTGCCCCCAACGCATTACAAAAATCATATGTTTTCAAGTAACGAGCGTGTCGCATTAGCGATGCCCTCTACAAAGGATTATCAATAGCATTGGTTAACCCCTTTTTTGTTTTTCTACCTGTGCTTCCGGAAAGGCCCTCACTCTAATGGCTTGTTCTCCAGGTGTCTGACACAGCTGTGTGCCGACGACGCACGTGCAGGTGGTCACTTTCTTACGGAAATATTTACGACAGCAGTTTCCGCTGCAGTGACAGTCTCATTCACGCATTTACACACACATTTCATAACTCTTAAAGTACGATTCTTGGTTTCCAACAACCTTTTTCACAAGTCAAGAGTCCCTATCTTCTATTCATTATTCATATACATATAAACAGGTAATCACCTTCCTCATATATGGTAGCATCATCTTATTGACATAAACATACTTCAACAGCATAATACACATCGTCGTCGTAATAATAACATCATAACACCTCAGTCAAATCTCAAAAACGTCGTAGCTTTCTGCAATTGTTTCAAAACCTAAAGAAAATTCTCTGCTCATTTCAGTAGTGTCATCTACCTCAAACGTACTTTAAAAATCATGATCTCATACCAAATACATCATTCAAAGCTCTCATAGTATCACAATGGTTCCGAAAAAATATGAACAGTTCACAAAGTATAGACAAAGTACAATTTCTTAAGTGTGAAGTAATCAAACTCTGCAATTGCGTAAACATGTGTCACTGACGTAGAAAAAAAATGTTTGTTTCTCTGTTAAATGATCAGATAGCTGTGTAATTTATGTGTTAGAGAAATATGGTACCGATGTGTTAAATTGTATAAGCAAATACCATATTAGCTAGGGCTCCTTGTGCTTGCCAAACACATGGTACACAAAGTAAGCGTGTACCCCCCTGAGGTTTATTGTAATTATACCCTCAGGTGTTACAGATTACAGCAATGGAATGAAATGTATCACGGAAAATTTTCGTTGTAATTCAAAAATCTTTAAAAATAAATGTTTTAAGTACAAAATTAATCACTCAAATACGTGTCCTTTAGCGCTAAATATGCGTCTTGCTGTAAGATAATCTCTGGGAAGTGTCGTAGTTATTGTCCTCCGAAAGCTAAGTTCTGCAGAAGTCAATGTACTTACCTCATGATACACAAAAGTGAAATGCTTTGCGTATAGATAACTTAGTTATTACGCTTATTGCCGTGATGAAGAAAGTACTGTGCTGTAACGTATTGTTGTCCTACGGAAAAGGCTGTCTCCTTGTAGCAATAGCACAAAAGTCACCACTAAAACATGTCTCACTTTATAGAAGAATTCAGAAAAAACTGTGCAGATATAAAACAGATACACCGCAAAAGCAACATTGTAAATTGTCACTCATTAGTAACATCGTGATATAATCGTGTAGCTGTCAAAGAAACCAAATACTAAGTCATCTTGAATCTCACAGAAAGTACTTCAAATCCTGAATCCACTCTCAAGCAAACCAAAATGTTGCATGAAAATTTCATTAGCAGTGCTGGTAAATGTTCTAATCGTGCAACTAACAAGCAAGAATGTACACACACAATTACACTGTGTCGTCTGTTCGCAATAACAATGCATTCGTAATTTCTGTTTAAATAATTTCTCTGGGTTCTTGACTAGATGGTTAGTTAGCTTTAAAACATAGTTGCATGTTAACAGTTTCTCAGTGTGACAAATTGTACAAGTAGCGTGAAGTGAAAATTGCAAAGACTAAGTTAAAAAGCAGATTATCTGTCAATAAATGGTTTTACATGAGAAATGTGGTGTAAACCTTTACTCTTCCTAGTACGCAGCGTTTCAACTTCAACGCAATTATCATGTGGTATACGTCGGATTCTGTAAGGTCCATTGTAAACTAGAAAGAATTTGTGACTCAAGTGTTTCTTCTTATGTGACAATGAATGAGCTTTAATGAGAACTTTCTGACCAATACATAATTTCTTTGCATTTGCTTTACCGTGTAGTTTTCTCCTTTTGTCTGCTGCAGATTTTATATTTTTAAGAGCCAAATCAATTATGTCTTTGTGGCGAAGTTTACGTGTATTCGGGAAAGGTACAAGCTCTCTGATTCTGTTCGGAGGTTCTACATTCTTCAGTACAAGAGTAGGTGGTAAAGCAGTGGAATCATGAGGCATTTCATTCAGCACATTTTGAAATAAGTGTAAATATCTGTCCCAATGCTGATGCTTTCTGTGACAATAAAGTCTGCAAAGCTTATTGATTTCTTTCATAATCCGTTCAGACGGGTTACAGTGTGGTGAATACAATGAAATAAAAACAGGTTTGATTTTATGATTCCGAAGCATGCGTGACCAAACAGCAGATCTGAATTGCGGTCCGTTATCTGAAATGACTTTACTAATGTGTCCCACTTCACGTAAGAAATTTTTAACAAAGGCGTTGGATACAGACCATCCAGTGGCTTTACGTAACGGAGTGAAAGAAACAAATTTTGAAGTAAGTTCAACAGCGACTAGAACGTATGCAAATCCATTAGATGTTCTGACAAGCGGTCCCAAGAGATCAACAGCAGCAAATTCTTTTAATGTAGAAGGAATGATAGGAAACAGCGGAGCACGATGGGAGACAGTAGATGGTTTCGCCTTTTGACAAAGTTTACAAATAGACAAGACTCTTCGAATTCGCTTTTCCATATTGTTAAAATAACAAGTCGTTCGAAGAATATGATAACATTTTCGTGGGCCAAAATGTGCGTAGCTGAAATGAATGTACCAAATGAGCTTATTAACAAAATCGTCTGGAATGCAAAGTACCCATAGCTTGTCATCAACAGTGCAGCGTTTGAAGAGTATGTTGTTTCTAACCAGGTAATAATGCCGAATCTGAGTGTGTGTCTTTTCATGCCATTTACTTTTGATATCTTTCCAAATCGGATCTTTATCTTGTTCATGAGCAATGTCCTTTAAAGATGTGGTGATGAAGTTTTCAAAGGCGACTTTCTGAATGTAAAGAATACTGAAATTTTTCTCGAGGTTGCCTTCTGTGTTACTTTTCTCAAGCCCAGCCGGTGCGCGTGACAGCGCGTCCGCAACAATGTTCTCCTTGCCGGGAATGTAGACTATTGTGAAGCGGAATTCTTGCAGAAACAATGCCCAACGTTTTAACCTATCATGATTTAATTTTGAAGACATAAGAAATTGTAATGCACGATGATCACTGTATACTTTTACGTGCTTACCAGAAAGAAAGAAACGGAATTTGTTAAATGCCCAAACGATAGCTAAAGCTTCTAATTCAGTAACGGAATAATTTTTTTCAGATTTTGTTAGCACTCGGCTAGCAAAAGCAATGGTTTTCTGAACAGTAGTGTCATTTTCTATGGCTTCTTGAAATAAGTGGGCACCAAGACCGACTTTAGAAGAATCCGTACTAAGGCAGAAATCTTGTGACAGATCTGGATGAGCTAGTATTGGCGCGTGAAGTAACGCTTCTTTCAAAGAATTGAATTCCAACTGTGCTTGTTCGTCCCAGTTCCAAATAGTATTTTTTCCAGTGAGAGAACAAAGTTTTGGTGTAACTAGAATTTGCATATTCAGAAAACGACGGTAAAAATTTACGAGACCTAGAAAACTGCGGACTTGTTTCTTTGTGGAGGGAACTGGAATGGCTCTGATTGCTTCTAACTTTTCAGGATCCGGCTGAATGCCTTCAGAAGAAATAATATGTCCCAAAAACTTCACCTTTGTCCTACCGAATTCAGACTTTTCCAAGTTAACTGTAATTCCAGATTCTGCAAAAATACGTAACAAACTGTTGAGGATGCGATTGTGTTGTTCCCATGAAGCTTCTGCTATTAGAATATCGTCAACATATAAGGTGATGTGACGTTTTAAGAACTCAGGTAGTATGGAATTTAACCCACGAATGAATGCTGCCGAAGAAATGTTCAAACCAAAAGGAAGTTTCCGAAACTGATAACAAACGCCGAAACAAAGGAAAGCTGTGTATTTTCTGCATTCTGGATGAAGTTCGATCTGATAAAAGCTGGATCTGAGATCAATGGAAGACAACACTTTTACACCATTAAAATTTTGAAGAAGTTCTTCCATCGTCTGCGGCCTGTCTGTTTCAGGAATAATGATAGTATTGATTTGTCTCGAATCTAAGACAAGCCTGATCGATCCATTTTTCTTCTCAACAACATGTAATGGATTGTTGTATGAGCTTACTGCAGGCTCAATAATGCCCTCGTCAAGCATAGATTGTATTTCTGTTCTAACACGGTCCCTATAATGTGCCGGAATTACGTATGGTCTAACACAAAATTTAGTATGCTCACGAACACGAAATTGGTATTGAAATCCCTTGATTGTTCCTGTTTTGTGAGTAAAAACTGTGGAATGTGCTTGTAAAATCTCAAAAAGGTCCTGCCTATCAGTGTCATTACAATTCTCAATTGTTTGAATTTTATTCTGAATTAACTCATTAATTTCAAATATGCCGTCGATATCATCCCTTTCAGTACTTGCAGAGTGATTGTTGGTGTCTACTTCCGTAGAAAATTCCGAACTGTTGTCTAACAGAACATAAAGCCGATTAATTTCCTCATCATGGTTTGAGAGCCAGTCTTCAAATTTCAAAGCTATTGACTTACCTTCTTTCTCTAAACTTATTTCAGCATCGTGAAAACTTAAGATTGCTTTATATTCATTCAAAAAGTCTACTCCCAGTATAATTTCCGTCGACAATAATGGAACAATAAGGAAGTTCATAGAGAAGCTGTGGCTTTGACAAAAGAATTCTAAATTGGTTTGTTGGCGTACATCTACACTTTTTCCAAAGATTGCACCTTGTAATTTAATCTTACGTAACGGAAGTGTGGGGCAATTGTTCGATTTGTTGCATTTGCTAAAAGCTGTTTCACTAATTACTGAAATGGGACTGCCAGAGTCAAGTACTGCCGTAAATTTTACGTCATTTACAGTAATGTGAATCACAGGATATGCAATGGTGTTACGTGTTACGTCGTGTTCCTGGAGTAAGATGTCCCTAATGTCTTCCATTTTTACGTAATTACTAGCTACGGCAGCTGCGTCATCAGTTTCATAAGTACGTCTTGTGGCTGCCAGTGGTGTGAGTCATCGCCTATTGTCTCTTTGTTGGCGCGCGTCGTTATTGGGATTTGGAGACCTAACTTCTACAAATTCATCGTGACGAGAGTGCTCTGCTCTGTTTAAATCTCGCCAGTTCTGATGCAATTCAGGTCTGTCGTTACGATCATATCGTCTGTCGTCATGTCGGTAGTTTCCATAGTTTCTTTCTTGTCGGTCACATGGTGGAGAATTTCTCCTTGAATCGTAACTGCGTGCTGGACCGTTGCGTCTAAAGTTATTCTGTCTCCCTTGATAATAATTATTTTGGTTCCCATATTGTCTGTTTCTCTGATTGTCTCTGTGATAGTCATTACTGCGGAGAGGTGATCTTTCCCTGTAATTATTACTCCTCTGCCAACGGTTGTCATACGGGTGGTGTCGATTTTGGTCACGATTTGTGTGGTGAGAATAGCCTTGTCGCGTCCAGTTATCGTTTCTGTCGTCACGGAATTGTGACAGATGTGACCTGTAATTGTTGTACTCCTGTTTTCGCGTTCCGCGATTGTCAGTGTCAATTTCCAGTTCTTGTAACAGTCCCTGAAAAGCTTCAATGTCGTCTTTGCAACGTCCTGCTAAAATAATATGTCGTAAATGTTCAGGCAGTTTGATTAAACAAATGCGGATGAGTTCTGAGGGGCTGTATGGGTTTGACAGGTACTGATTCTTGTGCAACATGTCTTCAAAATATTTCACAAGACTGGAAAATTCAGATTGTTCGAAATGTTTCATCATTATGATGTTATGTTTTACACGGTCCTGTGTAGCTTGAGACCAATATGCTGAGAGGAAGGCATGATAAAAATCTCCTTCACTGTGACAATCGTGAATGACCGATCGCATTCTTACAGCTGGTTCATTCTCCAAATAGCCACACATAAATTCTAATCTGTGCTCCAATGACCAGTTGGGAGGAAAACAATGAGAGAATTGATGGAGCCACGCTTGTGGATGAATGTCGTTGGCAGAATTCTTAAATGTCTTGAATTTACGTGTAGTAATGAACAGCTTATAATCAAAATCATCGTGTCGGCGAGTAGCATATCGGTCATTGTTACGTCGTGTCGGCGATTCCATCTCAAAATTCGGTGTACCTTGCCAATTTCTTTCATAATTACCGAAAAGCCCTGTGTTATTATTTTGTGGCTGTTCCGTATTTCTATGTCCCTCTTCCCTTATTGGGGCGCGAGTGTCCTCTGAAATACGTAATTCTTGTATTACCTGTGTCAGCTGATCTTGTACTTCCCGCATTTCTCTTTTGTATTGCGTATTAATTTGATTCTGATTTTGTTTGAATTTTCTTATTTGTTCATACTCTTCTGTGTCAGTGAAGGCTACGGGTCTTGTGTCATTCAGATCATCATCTACCTTTGTAGATAAGTTAGTGACCTGATCCGAAAGTTCAGCTACTTTCTCCGATAGTGAACACATTTCCTCAGTGTGTTTTTCTGAACCAAGTTTCAGAGTGTCCAATTGTGTTGAAATCGAATCTACTGTGTTCTTTAAGTTTTCCTGAGTTTTTGCCAGTTGCGTAACCGAATCGGTAGATGCAACTGAGTCAATTTTAGCCCACAAGGTCTCATGATTTTCATGAACAATGGTTTGCAGCGCTTTTATGGCTGCTTCGTGATTCTGTAATGCATTTTCATGCCGCGAAAAAATAGGTTGGAAATGCTCACAAATTTGTATTTTTACGTCATTACAGACTTTTTGACATTTCGATTCGATGTTATGTAACTCAGTAGTTAAATCTTCACGTGTTTGTTCAAGTGTGGTGTCTAACTTCCGAAGATTTTGTTCCATTGTGTCTAACTTTTGAAGCTTTTGCTGTGTTTGTCTCTGATTTTGTTCCATTTGTTGCATTAGTTGTAATAACAATGCATTAGTGTCTGGAATCTGTTCCTCTACTCTTTTCGGCAGTGCATTTGCACCGGCAACATTCACATTTTGACAAGCTGAAAATGTGTCTTGACTTATTTGAGAAAACGGTGAGGACGCAAAACCTGAATCTACAGTATTTGCAAGATTGTGTCCTGTCATTTCGGATTCCTGAGGCGAGCTGTTGCCGACCGATCGATCGACAATGCTTCCCTGTTCACTACCTGTTTCACTGCCTACGCCATTGTCTGACGCCCGCTCCATTTCCCTATGCACAGTTACCAAATTACTACTTTGAATATTAGTTAACTCATTACATGGTGGGGCCAACACACTGCTTTCGTCTTCACTGTCATTTCTTAGTTTACTTTGGAGCCGAGTGTTACGTTTGTCACACGCCATTATTGTCACAATATTTCACACGATGACACAGAAAAGCACAATTTGAATAGCAAAAATAAGAGAACACATTAACATAGCACTGAAAATAATATCTAGTTAATTGCAGCAGCGAAATACTTGGCGCAAAGCTACATGCATGCCACAACTGTTTTACTGTACAACAATGAAAGACTGCAACTACCAAGGAGATTCTCTCTACAATTACGCACTAGCAATAAACAAAAGCTACACTAAATACACAAACTACAAGAAAAAATCAGAAGATTCCAGTGAGGTATCCTAGGCTAAGGGTCGACATATGTAACGTCCCCTTAGAACAATTTTGACATATGAAATGTCCACTTAGAATAATTGTACAAGACTGTGCTTAACCTGACACACAATAATTTTAGCGCAACGCAATCTGACTATCAAAAATCCCTGCAAAAGAATGGCCCTGAGTAACATTAAACTGTACCTTTCAGAAATCACTTACCTCACAAAAATCTTCGTTGCTCGAACTACTGCAATACAGCGAGCGCCACTACTGCCAGCTAAATAAAAGATTCAAACTACTGAAGGCACTAACTACTGATAGGGATGGTTAGCAAATGAAAGATATTAATAGAGAACAAACAATGTATTTACCTTAATATTCATAATTGACATCCAGTATTACAAATTATCAAAACTCCGCCATCTCTCTGCCCACATCCACCACTGCTGGCGGCTCACCTCCAACTGCCCAGCGCTACGCGCTGTTCGCATCCAGCTATAGCAGTTCATGACAACAATGGCAGACAACAATTCAAACTTTTCATATAGAGAGTGCTACGTAACGTTGCCAATAAAAAAACATAAACAGCAAACTTACATAAAGAAAACATAAACAGCCTACTTACATAAAAACATAAACAGCAAACTTACATGTTGTCCTCAGCGGCCGAACTTCCGCACGTGGGGACGCCCGTGCCTCAAGATATAAGATCATTTCGTTTTATTTTATAATGGCAACCTCCCAATCTGATTTGATTCTTGACGTGGATATCTTGTAGAATCCTGGGACATTGTAACCATTATAAACCTAAAGATGCGTCTATACTGGCGTGATACAGGAGTTTCGAATAAAGCACCTTCATTCAGCAGTGAAGATTTTGGAAACACATTATCATTCCTGATTTTTTTTTAATTGTTAAAAGTTTTATGATAATTTGAAGCGTTATTCAGGGCTCAGTATTTCTTTTTATTTTTTTATTCACAATGTTCCTGAACTGCGGTTGCCCTCCCCAGAAAGTTTCTTCGTAGAAGCTTTAGTGCTACCGATAAGAGGTGACCCCGGCACCTCGCACCGACAACACACACATACGACCAAAATTTTGCGTTCAGAAAACTGTTATCTGACGACTATTACGCTAATGAGTTACACTTGAACTTATATAATAGCATACAGGAACATAAAGAACATACAATTACCCTGCTGTAACGTCTTTTGGTATATGAAGTCTAATGAACAGATAGGCTCGTCGTAGATAAAGCGGGTGCTAGACTTCGGTTCATTGGTAAGATATTGGATAAATGCAATCACTCCTAGAAAAGGAGATCGCTTATGAAATATTCGCATGACTCGTCCTAGAATATTGCTCGACTGTGTGGGAATCATACCAGACACGAAAAACAGAGGATATTGGAAATATACCGGGAAGGGCAGCACAAATTACAAAAGGTTTGTTTCACCCATGGAAGAGCGTCACTGTGAGTCTGTAAAACGTGGACTGGCAGACGCTTGAAGATAAGCGCCAACTATCACGCGAATACCCATTTACAGTGTTATAGCAGCAGCACGAAGTTAAAGTTTTAATTATTGCCTTGAAAAAGTAAAGTTAGGTTATTAATTTTTTGCTTACCTAAAGTTAAATGTCTGCAGTCCAGGAACATATTTAAAAGCCCGCGAAACAATTCCGTATCACGCCTATAGAGGAGTCACGGCAAAACAAAAAGTTAACTACGAAACTTAAGTTTTCCGAGGTGCTAATTAAAACTTTGTAACTAGTTCTCGCAGAGATTCAGGCAGTGTTTACATAGATATTTGTTTTGTTACCTGTTTTTGTGATGTTTTATGATTTTTCTACGGTAGATGTTGAGGACTTCACTTAGTATCCGTTAGGCAGTGTAAGCGTGTTTCGTTTATTATGTGCCCAAATGCAGACCATCTCCCAAGGTGCATAAAAATAGTCTGTAGAGAGTAAAAAAAGACACGAAGAAGTGTTTGAGGAAGAATGTGAGGAAGCTGAAAGCAAGATTATGAAATTACACAGTAAATGGCTACGAGCAAATACGAATTCTGAAATAGAACTTACGTATTGTCAATCATAAAAGCACGCTAGTAAAATATATCGTAAGAAAAAGAAACAATACCTAAAACAACTCACTGAATCTTTTCACGAAAAACGTCAAAATAATAACATTCGTAAACCGTATGACACAGTCAACAAACTAAAAGAGGTTTTAATCAACAATCTAAGGCTACGTAGGATAAGAACGGTAACATGGATTTGAACCATAAAACATTCTGTCACCAAGCAAGGAATATTTTGACAATCTACTGAGCTATTCTGATCCAGAATCATGAATTACAAATTCCAGCAGCGGCCCTAATAATGACAGAATCCTAGAACTTACGTATGGAAAGGTGCTGGGAAGTATCAGACACCTAAAAAATGACAAAGCAACAGGTGTGTTGGAATTCCAACTGAGATACTAAAAATGGAGGAAAACCAATGAAGAAGAATCACTGCACAGATCTCTCTATCACCTGATGCAGGTAATCTCGAAATCTGAGGCAATCGCAACAGAATGGAAAGAATCGTTAATAGGGATCTTTCCATTCTGAGATTATTCCCTCATAAAAAACGGAGACAAGGGAGACTTTGAAACCACACACAGAAAACGTAATCGGTTTCAATCAAGTTGACTTTCACAAATGTAGATCCACTACTGACAATATTTTGTAATCAGTACGCTAAATGAAAAAATGTGGGAATATAAACAAAACATACATTAATTTTTCATAGATTATATGAAAGCTTATGGCTCCATTCACAAGCAAAACCTGTTGAATGTAATGATGGGCTTAGATTTCCAGTTAACTTGTAACTCTTCAAAACATGTGAATGGATGATAACATAAGCAGAGATTTACTGAACGGAATAAAATTTTACAGTTTCAAAAATAAAAGACAGGGAGATGCTCCCCGTCCCCTCTCTCTTTTAATGTAGCCATGTAGAGAGTACTGCGAACGGCTGAAAGCAAGGGGAAACTACGGCCGTAATTTTTACCGAGGGCATGCAGCTTTACTGTATATTAAATGATGATGGCGTCCTCTTGGGTAAAATATTCCGGAGGTAAAATAGTCCCCCATTCGGATCTCCGCGCGGGGACTACTCAAGAGGATGTCGTTATCAGGAGAAAGAAAACTGGCGTTCTACGGATCGGATCGTGGAATGTCAGATCCCTTAATCGGGCAGGTAGGTTAGAAAATCTGAAAAGGGAAATGGATAGGTTAAAGTTAGATATAGTGGGAACAAGTGAAGTTCGGTGGCAGGAGGAACAAGACTTCTGGTCAGGTGACTACAGGGTTATAAACACAAATAGGGGTAATGCAGGAGTAGGTTTAATAATGAATAGGAAAATAGGAATGCGGGTAAGCTACTACAAACAGCATAGTGAACGCATTATTGTGACCAAGATAGATACGAAGCCCACACCTACTAGAGTAGTACAACTTTATATGCCAACTTGCTCTGCAGATGACGAAGAAATTGAAGAAATGTATGATAAAATAAAAGAAATTATTCAGATAGTGAAGGGAGACGAAAATTTAATAGTCATGGGTGACTTGAATTCGAGTGAAGGAAAAGGGAGAGAAGGAAACGTAGTAGGTGAATATGAATTGGGGCTAAGAAATGAAAGAGGAAGCCGCCTGGTAGAATTTTGCACAGAGCACAACTTAATCATAGCTAACACTTGCTTTAAGAATCATGATAGAAGGTTGTATACATGGAAGAACCCTGGAGATACTAAAAGGTATCAGATAGATTATGTAATGGTAAGACAGAGATTTAGGAACCAGGTTTTAAATTGTAAGACATTTCCAGGGGCAGATGTGGACTCTGACCACAATCTATTGATTTTGACCTTTAGATTAAAACTGAAGAAACTGAAAAAAGGTGGGAATTTAAGGAGATGGGACCTGGATAAACTGAAAGAACCAGAGGTTGTACAGAGTTTCAGGGAGAGCATAAGCCAACATTTGACAGGAATGGGGGAAAGAAATACAGTAGAAGAAGAATGGGTAGCTTTGAGGGATGAAGTAGTGAAGGCAGCAGAGGATCAAGTAGGTAAAAAGACGAGGGCAAATAGAAATCCTTGGGTAACAGAAGAAACATTGAATTTAATTGATGAAAGGAGAAAATATAAAAATGCAGTAAATGAAGCAGGAAAAAAGGAATACAAACGTCTCAAAAATGAGATCGACAGGAAGTGCAAAATGGCTAAGCAGGGATGGCTAGAGGACAAATGTAAGGATGTAGAGGCTTATCTCACTAGGGGTAAGATAGATACTGCCTACAGGAAAATTAAAGACCTTTGGAGATAAGAGAACCACTTGTATCAACATCAAGAACTCAGATGGAAACCCAGTTCTAAGCAAAGAAGAGAAAGCAGAAAGGTGGAAGGAGTATATAGAGGGTCTATACAAGGGCAATGTACTTGAGGACAATATTATGGAAATGGAAGAGGATGTAGATGAAGATGAAATGGGAGATATGATACTGCGTGAAGAGTTTGACAGAGCACTGAAAGACCTGAGTCGAAACAAGGCCCCCGGAGAAGACAACATTCCATTGGAACTACTGACAGCCTTGGGAGAGCCAGTCCTGACAAAACTCTACCATTTGGTGAACAAGATGTATGAAACAGGCGAAATACCCTCAGACTTCAAGAAGAATATAATAATTCCAATCCCAAAGAAAGCAGGTGTTGACAGATGTGAAAATTACCGAACTATCAGTTTAATAAGCCACAGCTGCAAAATACTAACACGAATTCTTTACGGACGAATGGAAAAACTAGTAAAAACCGACCTCTGGGAAGATCAGTTTGGATTCCGTAGAAATACTGGAACACGTGAGGCAATACTGACCTAACGACTTATCTTAGAAGAAAGATTAAGGAAAGGCAAACCTACGTTTCTAGCATTTGTAGACTTACAGAAAGCTTTTGACAATGTTGATTGGAATACTTTCTTTCAAATTCTAAAGGTGGGAGGGGTAAAATACAGGGAGCGAAAAGCTATTTACAATTTGTACAGAAAGCAGATGGCAGTTATAAGAGTCGAGGGGCATGAAAGGGAAGCAGTGGTTTGGAAGGGAGTAAGACAGGGTTGTAGCCTCTCCCCGATGTTATTCAATCTGTATATTGAGCAAGCAGTAAAAGAAACAAAAGAAGACTTTTGGAATAGGTATTAAAATCCATGGAGAAGAAATAAAAACTTTGAGGTTCGCCGATGACATTGTAATTCTGTCAGAGACAGCAAAGGACTTGGAAGAGCAGTTGAACGTAATGGATGGTGTCTTGATGGGAGGATATAAGATGAACATCAACAAAAGCAAAACGAGGATAATGGAATGTAGTCGAATTAAGTCGGGTGATGTTGAGGGTATTAGATTAGGAAATCAGACACTTAAAGTAGTAAAGGAGGTTTGCTATTTGGGGAGCAAAATAACTGATGATAGTCGAAGTAGAGAGGATATAAAATGTAGACTGGCAATGGCAAGGAAAGCGTTTCTGAAGAAGAGAAATTTGTTAACATCGAGTATAGGTTTAAGTGTCAAGAAGTCATTTCTGAAAGTATTTGTATGGAGTGTAGCCATGTATGGAAGTGAAACATGGACGGTAAATAGTTTGGACAAGAAAGAGAATAGAAGCTTTCGAAATGTGGTGATACAGGAGAGTGGTGAAGATTAGATGGGTAGATCACATAACTAATGAGGAAGTATTGAATAGGATTGGGGAGAAGAGAAGTTTGTGGCACAACTTGACCAGAAGAAGGGATCGGTTGGTAGGACATGTTCTGAGGCATCAAGGGATCACCAATTTAGTATTGGAGGGCAGCGTGGAGGGTAAAAATCGTAGGGGGAGACTAAGAGATGAATACACTAAGCAGATTCAGAAGGATGTAGGTTGCAGTAAGTACTGGGAGATGAAGAAGCTTGCACAGGATAGAGTAGCATAGAGAGCTGCATTAAACCAGTCTCAGGACTGAAGACCACAACAACAACAGCATGTAGAGAGTTGTGAGGAATCTCAAAGTGGTACCTGCTGGAATCCTCTAAAGAAATAGAGTTAATGTTTTAGCGTGTGAAGTTAATGTGCTCATTGGAAAATGTTATTTATGGAGCTCGTAGAAGAAGCATCGTAACGTGGCCTCAAATCAGATAACAAAACACATGGTAATTTAAAGATGTAGAGATGAACAAGACAACCAACCACGTCTAACAATCGGTAAACACAAATTCTAACTTGCTGAACATTTAAAATTTCTGGTTCCAATGATACAAACAAATCAGAGACAAACAGGAGTGAAAACGTACCTGCAAAATGATAATCGAGCCTACTACGCCAAAAAAATGCTTCGAGGGTCTAAACGACTGAGAAGGTAAAGCAAATTGAAGCTACATAACAATATCATGAGACGAGACCTAACTTATGGAGCAGAAACACGGAGTTTAACTAAAATGGAAGAAAACTAGTTACAAGTATTTGAAAACGAAGTTTACAGGAAAACCTGTGATCCGTAGTATGATAATGAATCACAAAGCTGGAGGAGAAGAGTCAACACAGAAACCCACATGCTAGCACAACAACCAACAATAATGAGCTCAATACATTCCAGAAGACATCAGTGGTCAGGCCATCTGATGAGAATGAGAGACCAATAAGGGGTTTCAAGAATATTCACAGAGAATTCATGTGCTAAGAGACATGGAAAAATGAAATTAAGAGAATATGCAAAAGAATGGGCGTAAATAATTGGCAAGAATTAGCGCAAGATAGAAGCATTTGGTGGCACGGGAGCTTCGAATCTGTGAAAAGCCAGGAAGAGAGTTTTAATCTTTGCTCTTACATATTATACAGTAGCTATTGTTTCTTAAATTGGCTTGTATTGCGAAGGAAGGTTTTTGTCGTGTTAAAATAGCCTGTTAGCTACTGATGATTTTAACAGAAAAGTCAGATAGTGCAGTATATCTGGTAAAAGAGCCAGACACAAGATTCTAGTACGACAGTATACCTTCATGGGTTCTATCATTTCAACTTCATAGAAGATATCGAAGGAATTCAGAGACCTTGTAATGTTATTGCATTAATTTGCTCTGAAAGCGGTGCTGATAGACAATAAAAGCGGGTTAAAAGCTGTGAGCTGTCCGGGGAAGTTAACGTTGCATTAAAAGTTAACCTTGCATTACTGAGCAACTGTTTCACGAGGTATCCAGTCTAGCTTACCAAATTCGCAACCAGACTAACATTAATTATAATCCTTTAATCGTGATACGACAACCAGTGATATATATATATATATATATATATATATATATAAAGATAATTTAAATAAAAAGAAATAAGTCAGTTTATATTTGGAAATTTATTTTAAGATTGATCATTGAAATTTCAGCATATTAAACTTGGTTCATAACTAAACTGGTGTCTTATTTAGGATTGTGAAAATGTAATCTTACGGAACACATCAAATATGGAGCCAAGATTGGGAGACTGCATACAACACTGCATTCATAAAATACCACGCGAAGAACGTTGAAACATATGCAAGAGGAAATTAACCACAACCAACCGGTTCAATTTTCACCCAAAGAAGTTACTTTCGTAGTGCAATCCTGTCCGTCATGAAATTACCACACACTGATATACTAAATTCATACTAACTCTCTGTGAAATCTTCCCGAAAAGAATAGCTGAGGGCTACTTTGATGCTTACACCACATGCTTCACGTCGTCAACTTGGTTTACACAAAGAGTGTAACTCCACAATAATTTTGATAATTAAAATAAATTACCTCGAAACGCAATTTACAAAAGAAAAACCTCGAACTGGTTACTATCGTCTTACTATTAACCTGATGGGTCAAACAATTGTATAAACACGTGGTACTGGTCTCACAAAGTACACCCCACGTGGGTTGAACATAAAGAAAAGTTTCTATATTGAAAAATATTGTCAAGACGAGAAGTTATAATCTCACGCAAATTCGCATTTATGATTGATGATCTTAGTTAGAGTTACTGATCAACACGTGGTTCCACTTTACTCACAAAGTAGTGACAAAGCAACTACTGGAAGATATTCTGAACTTCACACTCGAAATACACTGCGTTGCAATTTAAGATAACATTAGATATTTTAGAGCTAAACCTGAAATAAAGGTGATTAAATTTTCAGTTAGGCTGAACTTAAGAAATCCATTGTCCTACGGACTTAGCAGAGACGCGCTTAGCCGGAGATGTTACCACTTCAGACGCTCGCCGTGGACAGACTGCCCTGATGGGCTCCTACCGAGCGTGCTTCACAAATACAAACGGAAGTGACCAGCGAGGCAGCTCCCTATACCAACATGACAAGGGACGGACAGGGCCATACTAAGAATAGAAACCTCTTTGCTTCTAGAAAGCGTAGCTACCTGTTCCGACGTTGGTCCTACTGTTCTATAGTAGACAGGCTTGTCTGCTACCATCAAGCATTCAACTAGAAATACATTTGCTCATTCATTCTTTCACACAGAAGGGAAGGGGGATGACAGTATCTTATCATATACAGTATATAAAAGAAAGCGGATGTAGGTTCCGTATGAGACTGTGTGACGTGAATTACATATAAACTGTGTTTTAAAGTGTAGTAGTGTGACAGATCGTTCTTGTTTATGTGTAAAAGTAGCACGTCTCACTGCTCAGTCTCCTCCCAGATAGTCAGAAACACCACAGTAAATTTAGAACAGGAATTTATGCCGTAAGTGACAACAGATTTAAGACTTGGATGAGGTATCGAATATATTGCTTCTCCCTACTTATACCTCCCGAGGAGATCACGAATGTAAAATTAGAGAGATTAGAGCGCGCACAGAGGCTTTCAGACAGTCGTTCTTCCCGCGAACCATACGCGACTGGAACAGGAAAGGGAGGTAATGACAGTGGCACGTAAAGTGCCCTCCGACACACATCGTTGGGTGGCTTGCGGAGTATAAATGTAGATGTAGATGTAGAAATTAACGTGAAAGGAATCCAACAGAGACCTTTCAACCTGCTACTCGTCATAGACTATTCAGAAGTGTAAGAGATTATAAGGGAAATTATTTGAAATCTTAGGAAGAAAGGTAATTAAAGAATCACGCAGAGAGTCATTCAGATTTCGAATCTCATGAAACATAAAAATGCAGCTGTCTTTGACTATACAATAACTGAATGGTAATTAGTCAGTTACGTCATTAACATTTTTGGAAGTAATAAGGTGTGGAGAAATTGATTGAGAGACCCACATACGTTCCATTGCAGACAAAGCTGATGGAAAGGTTCGATTTAGTGGAAGTATAGTGGGTAACTGCAATAAGTCTACGAAAAATATCGCTACAACTGGAATACTATTACGCCGAATAGCCAAAGAAACTGGTACACCTGCTTAATACCGTGAAGGACCCCGGCGAGCACCGCAACATGTCGTGGCACGGACTTGACTAATTTCTGAAGTACTGCTCCAGGGAATTGACGCCATGAATCCTGCAGGGCTGTCCATAAATCCGCAAGAATACGAGGGGCTGAAGATCTCTTCTAAACAGTACGTTGCAAGGCATATAAGATATGCTCAATACTGTTCATCCCTGGGGAGTTTGATGGCCAGCGGAACTGTTCAAACTTCGAAGCGTGTTCCTGGAGCCACTCTGTAGGCATTCTGAACGTTTGGGGTGTCACATTGTCCTGCTGGAATTTCCCGAGTCCGTCGGAATGCGCAGTGGACACGAATGGATGCTTACGTTGGTGTCAGCTGTCACAATCTAGACGTATCAGGAGTCCGAATCACTCCAACTACACACGCCCTATACCATTACAGAACCTCCATCAGTCCCCATGCTGACATGCAGGGTCCATGGACTCATGAGGTTGTCTTCATATCCGTACACGTTCATCCGCTCGATACAATTTGAAACCAGGCTCTTCCGACCAGGCAACATGTTTTCAGTCATCAACAGTCCAATTTCGCGTAGAGCTCTGTGTTTGTGCAGTCATCAGGCGTACACGAGTGGGCCTTCGGCTCCCAAGGTCCAAGTACATCCCACCGTCCAAATATCTGCACACACTCCATATACTATCTCGACGCAGCTCGAATCAGTTACCTCTACCAGATAATGTGATCTGTCCCGATATTTACCCCTCCCTCGAATTTTATTTCCCTGCATTGATATCTACATCAATTTGCGGAAGGGTTGCACTTCTGTCACGTTGAACAATTCTCTCCACTTGTCGTTGGTCCCGTTCTTGCAGGATCTGTTTCCGGCCGCCAGTGATGCTGGAGATTTGATATCTTACCGGATTCCTGATAGTCACGGTAAACTAGTGAAATTGTCTTACGGAAATATCCCCAATTCATCTCTATCTTGGAGATGCTGGGTCATATCGCTCGTGCGCCGACTATAATACGTTAAAACGCACTTAAATCTTAATAACATGCTATTATAGGACCAGTAACCGATCTAACAACTGCGCCATACACTTGTTGTTGACCGCAGCGAAGTATTCTGCCTGATAACATATCTCTGTATTTGAGTATGCGTGCCTGTACCAGTTTCTTTGGCGTTTCAGTGTAATATGCCTTGGATACATATGGACTAGCGGCAAACATGGAACATATACAAAGAAACGCGGACCGTATGGTCGCAGGTGCGTTTCTACATCTACATACATTCTCCGCGAGCCACACCTTCCGGAGATGGCCAACGCAGTAAAACTGATCACATACATGGCTGCAATATGAGGAACCAATGGTCTTCGTCTCTTCGAAACAGAACGTCGAGACATGTGCTATCTCGTGACTGTGGAAGATGTGGACAGCTGTTTGAAAACACTCCACAATGCTGCAAACTCTTCCAATCTCTATGTGTTGCCATGTCTTCCATATTTTTGTCAATAAGAAACACCGCCTCTGTCTTTTATTTCAACTATCCTCTGTGTTGTAATAGCAGCGTAGTTTACACTATGCGATGTGCACATTTCTATAAGAGTCAATGGATCGAAACGTGTTAATGTCGGTTTAGCACCTGACATAGATAGACCTCGAAGTCAAGGCGAAAAAACAAAATGGTTCAAATGACTCTGAGCACTATGGGACAACATATGAGGTCATCAGTCCCCTAGAACTTAGAACTACTTAAACCCAACTAACGTAAGGACATCACACACACCCATGTCCGAGGCAGGATTCGAACCTGCGACCGTAGCAGTCGCGCGGTTCCTGACTGAAGCGCCTAGAACCGCTCGGCTACCGAGGCCGACGCGAAAAAACAAAATTATGGCTGTATACACAGTTGTTGTCATGCACTGCTTCGTGCTTCGATGTGTTAAACAAAAAAAAAATCCCCTCTCCTTTGTGACTGGTATTCGAGATGGTCTTCCTCCAGTGCAGGTGACAGTACTTTACACAGGCGTGTGGAAACGACTTCGATCACTGGTCGCCTGCTCCAGTAGACCAATACATGTATGTTTAATGTGATCACCACATATGGTCGATATCAACATGCACACGGTATTTGTTTCCCGATATATATGAAGAGAGAGATGCGGTAAAAATCTTATCGAGTTCTCTGTCGGATGAAGTTGGCGGAGCTTTTATAGTCCTTAATTTTTCTCTGTTGGATGGTACAGAATAAGGATGGCAGAACGTTTGGGTGAGAGAAGTGAATGGACCATTAGGGGTACAGAGATACGGAATATCTTATTGAGTGATCTGTCAGGTGACACTAGCGAAGTTTTCATAGTTCGTAGTTTTACTGCGTTGGATAAAACAGAAATAACAAGGAGAGGGAGAGAGAGAGAGAGAGAGAGAGAGAGAGAGAGGGGGACACTGAGCTGTCAACGAAGACACAGTTCCCATTATACTGTTGTATTTCTAGTGTGGTAATCATAGAGACATGATAAAGGAGATTAGGACATTTACAGAGTGGTATTTATAGACCGTCATTCGATATAGATGATCTGTAGGTGTCAGGCTTCTGAACTTCTTTGTGCACTCCGCATGTACAGTCTTAGACATAAAAACTGACCGCTGGCCGGCCGCCACAGAGACTAAGTCGGAGTCGTTCACTTTAAGGTGGCCAATAAAACTGACTGCCCCTGACAACTCTAAGTCCGGCCATCTGCACCATCTGGCAACACTGTAAGATGGGGAAGTGTCAAGAGGAAGTGTTATCTACTTCCGAGATGTTGTCGCAGTGTGTGAGCCCGTGGACTAGTGGAAGTCCGCTGTTAGCAGCGGTGGGGCAAGGTCGTCGTGCCTGTGTCCACCTGTTAGCGCACCGCGCGCGTGAGTGTTTACTGTTTACCTTCCGCTGCGGCGAGTGTCACGCGTCCGTGCCTCGGTAGTGCCATGGCGCACTCGTATGCAAGTCCACAATTAAGACCACATTTCAAGCGGACTACGCAAGACCTGAGCACTTGACATTGAACGTTTCATCCAGGAAGAACTTCATATTGCACCTCAAATCATTGGGATCCACTTTTCTGTAACACAAAGTGTCGTCTACATAAAAATGATCAATGAAAAGGCGTGCACAGATGTGTGCCGAAACGCTCATGGACTTAAATTCAAGCATTCTGATGGTCACATAGGAACTGTTACGATCTACCACGCTGGATTAGGCCTTCGCGCTCTGAGGGTCTTCGAGCTGCCATTCGAAGTCCCGCCAGATGTTGTGATGAGAGCTTTCAAACAGTACGGCAACGTGCTAAGCCACTTGGGTGAAAAATGGCAAACGTTTGAGACGTACCCCGTCTTAAATGGAGTGCGACAATTTAAGATTGAACTGACGAAGCATGTGCCATCCTATTTAGTAATTGCCGGCAGCAGAGCCATTGTCATGTACGATGGACAACCGCGTACTTGCGCCGGCTGTAGCCAGGAAAGACATGTCCGATCGGCCTGCATTCAACGCCGACTGACTCAGACACCGGTGACGCCTACTTCACTCCCCATCACGTATGCAGCGGCTGCAACCGCAACAGCTGTTCCTGACCAGGATCGTAACACCATATTGCAGTCAGTGGTCGATGACAGTGTGGCGGACAGCATATCCCCCTCTATGACATCGGCAGACTTGCCACCAAGACGAGCCTAAAGAGAAGATGGAAGTAGAAACTGAAATTTTCCCGATCTCTGCCTTCCTACCAATGGAGACCGCATCAGATGATTGTCGCCCGCACTCTGACACAGAACAACATGTCTGGAGACAACGGTCCCCTCGAAAAAGCAAGAATCAGCGCCATACGCCATCCGATGATTGCCTGCTTCGGATGGATGACCCGGACGAACATCCGGCGTCGGACGACACTCAGGACTCTACCACCACAACTCACCCTTCCCATCACGATGCTATGGCGGATACAATTTCTGAGCCTCAGTCTAACAACATCACTTCTGCTACTGAACACGCGCGCAAGCGCTCTACTGACAGCACTAATTAACAGTTACCAATTGCTGCATCTGATTCTTGGGCGGATGATGTCGAGGATGAGCCACAGCACCAGGAGGATGCCGAAGGCAGAGATGCTCCTTCGGCTGTACCCAGCACCAACCAACCACAGTGACTACGGCTGTATCGTCAGCCTCGGTGGGGCCGCCCCTGCCGCCCACACCTGGCCTCCTACACAACCCATTTGCTGACCTGGCTGACAAAACATACCGTCTAGCGACGATTAACATCAACAACATACGTGCCCGACATAAACTAGCGATGCTACAGGATCTACTCAACGCAGCAGACATCGACATTGCGCTCCTTCAAGAGGTGTATGTCGCAGACTTCAAGGTCCTATGGCTACAAGACTTGGATCTCACATGCGTCTGCCAATGGCAGTGGTGTGGCGATCCTCCTCCGCGAAGGTATATCCGCAGAAGACGTCGAGTATCTCCCTGACGCCAGAGGCATAGCTCTTACTATGCAAGGAGTCAAATTTATTAACATCTCTGCACCGTCAGGATCTGGTCGGCGTCGCGAACGATCCACCTTTTTCGCTCATACAATCACGCCCCTCTTTATGGTGAAAGGTGGCTACACTGAGCCACAGCGCCAGAAATCGCGCCAGAGAGTATTGTTCCGCCGCCTCCACTGGCAGTGATTATTGAGACGTAGCGGCAGGCAGTTCTTGCCGAGAAGTTGTGGTGGACACTGCTTGTAGCTGAAGTTAGAGTGAGATGTGGTAGTGGAGAATGTTGTTCCATGTTTTATGCAGTGGTTTGATGGGAGAGATAGCAGATGTTGTTCTAATGGAGATATTGTAATGGTCAGAGTGCATTTCGTCAATATATATGGAGGTATTTTCTTTTATTCTTTTATTATTTGTGTGTCCTCAATAATGTGCCATTACAGGTTCAGTCAACAAAGCATCTGGCTTGTGTTCTTGTATTAGAGTGTAATTCTGCTTTCCTTACGCAATTATAGTATTTCTAATTTTCTTTTATCACGTCAGTATAATTGGTATTTATAAATTCTTGTTTTGTTGAAGAAGAACCGTGCCAGATGTGCGTTGAGTCACACTACCACACACAGAACAGCTACACTTGTGCTTTGTTGGCTTCGTAGATTTTATAGTTGCTGGGGACTTAATTAATTAACTGTGTTAACGAAAATTTTCTTAGATTCTTTGTTGTCATTCTAAGCAGTCAGATTGCGTACTAATACTAGTCAGGGCCAGCCGTTTACGAGACTTGCGTAAACGGACTTACAGCTACTAAAATTATTTGCATTTTAATTTTTTATTTAATTAAGCCCCCATGCACGTGGCGACCGCTGCTTCGGATCGTCCCTTGGAACCTTCTGATTGTAAAAATAGTAGACCGTAGTATTGTTGTAGTAATTTGAGTTAGTAATTGTAGTCTATATTGCATGTGTAGATTTGGTAATTGGTATTCTTCTAATGGTATTTTTCAAAATTTATTTATTTTTTGTTGTCTCTCCCATCAAACCACTGCATAAAACATGGAACAACATTCTCCACTACCACATCTCACTCTAACTTCAGCTACAAGCAGTGTCCACCACAACTTCTCGGCAAGAACTGCCTGCCGCTACCTCTCAATAATCACTGCCAGTGGAGGCGGCGGAACAATACTCTCTGGCGCGATTTCTGGCGCTGTGGCTCAGTGTAGCCACCTTTCATATGCCCTTCCTCCACGGGCTAGAATTTGATGGTATTTTTGCCAGCATTGGTGGTGAAAATACCACCAAATTCGTCAAAAAAATACAGACAAAAATAAAAGATAATATTAATACGTAAGTATCATATAACTAGATAAAATTTTGGCTTTGCACTGACCTTACAATAGCCTAATATATAAAAAACAGTAAGGAATACAAATTCTTTCATACATATGACTTTACATAATAGTTTACACAAATATCATGTGGTTAAACAATTCAATCGATAGCGTCAGCAATGACGAATATGAGCAGGTAAGAGTCTTATAACTTTTCACAAACAGTAATACACAAAAAATCAGTTAATACAAATATTCACATAAAAGTTTTCATAACAAGTGGTTGACAGTTCCAGCAGTAGCACCCAGCAATGTTGAATAGGTGCAGACAGCAACAAGTGACATCATCTCAGTAGAAGCAGTCCATCAGTGGCACCCAGCAATGTTGAGTAGGTGCAGACACCATCAGGTGACATCATTTCAGTAGAAGCAGTCCATCAGTGGCACCCAGCATCGTGGAACAGGTGCAGACTCCAACAGGTGACATCATTTCAGTAGAAGCAGTCCATCAGTGGCACCCAGCATTGTGGAACAGGTGCAGACTCCAACAGGTGACATCATTTCAGTAGAAGCAGTCCATCAGTGGCACCCAGCATTGTGGAACAGGTGCAGACTCCAACAGGTGACATCATTTCAGTAGAAGCAGTCCATCAGTGGCACCCAGCAATGTTGAGTAGGTGCAGACACCGACAAATGACATCATTTCCATAGAAGTAGCTCCATCTGTGCACCTGGTATTGTTGAGTAGGTGCAGAGAGCAACAAGTGACATCATTTCAATAAAAGCAGTTCCATCAGTTGCACCCAGCAATGATGAGCAGGTGCAGAGAGCAGTCCATCATATTCACTATCACTTATCACACTGATCACACAGTTCCTCAGCAGAAATTAAACATGTCCTAGTGGCACCAATCATGTAGAAAAAGTACAAGTAACAGTCCATAATATTTACTATCACTTATCAGACAGTTCATCAGCAGAAATTAAACATTTCTAAGTGTCACACATCAATTTGAACAGGTGCAGGTGTGAACAACAGTTTGAATGCACACACAATTGCTTTTACAAAATTATTATCAATGCTCTTACACTAAACATACAAATCATAACAAACACACAAATGATGTCAGATAATTGTCACATTAACTATTACAAGTACACAAACATCAGTAAACCTATAATATTTATGGGTGTCAGTGCAAGCCACTACAAACAAATAAAATAATATTGAGGAGATAGGTGGGTAGGATTAGGAAAGGAAAACACACCAAACACATTCACTCATCTTTCATCTACATTAAGTACTACTGTGTAATTGACTAGTGTTAACTGTGTAAATCCACTTCTGTCAAAATTTCATGTTCATCATGTGTATCAAGTAATAGTGGCAGCAATGTATAACAGTCAATAATAGTTAAGTCAACGTCATAGTCATCATGTCAAGACCAATGTTTGCCAAGCCAGATCAAAATGTACGGTTGCTGAGCAACTGTCAGTGTGCCAAGATATGCAATGCTTCCTCCCTCCAAAAAAAAAAGTACATACTGCTTAGTGATTTAACAAAGTGTGTGTAGACAATCTTCCTTCCATTTTAGTGTTCTAGTCTGCTATCTTCATCCTCCTTGTTCCATATAGACCAACAAAAAAAAAAAAAAAAAATATGCACCTCACTTATTTTACCTCTTATACACCATAACTCCAATCAACTTCATATAATCTCAATACCTCCATAATACCTCTTCAATACGTCGATGCATATAAACCTTATTGCCAGTATCATTTCACTTCCATAACAACTCTTTCCTCTAGTCAATCTCCTCGATCGAGTATAGATAAAATCCTAATGCAAACCTCCTCATCCCATACAATCCGAAGACACACTGTCAACACACAGCCTCTGTGTAATCCATCTGACCAAAATCTTCTACTCATTATGAATTATAAACAAAGAATGCATACATGACCTCTAACAGACTTAGTTCGAATAACTCTCAGTAATTAAGTACGATTACGGAGTGTGAATGATCCTAATATTTCACAGTGTGTACGCCACTTCAAGAATTATGGCAAACAGAAGCAAACATGTGGAGTATTTCTTGTGTCAAGTGTCACTTCCTATTTCAATTGCTCACGAAAAATGCAGTGTAATAACTGTGTTGGTATGTCATGTCGTTAGCTTCCTTCCTATTGGCATACATTTATACAGCTTTCATAAAACCTCCAGCTCATGTGACTTCTATGAAGTTTCTTGTACTAATGTCGTTCGTCGAATTATAGCAGTTCATTTTCTTATCTTAAAAATATAAGGCACTGAGCGTAAGCAAGGCAAGCAATAGCGAGTAAATATACCAGTAGTGAACAGAATGTCAACAAGTGGATGCAGCACAATTCTTACAACGAGGCTCTGCCAAGCGAACAATCTGTAACTAGTACCATAGTGTAACCTAAACTCTATGTTTGTACACTGTACATCAGCATTGCTATATACCAAATTAAAGTATAGTTATGACAACAAGCAGAAATGTGTAAATGTGCAATCCATACGCATAGCAGTAAACGTATATCTTACGTACTAAACAGGTCATTAGCAATGTATCTTAATAAGTAAACATGAAGGCGCAAGCAGATAAATCACAAAGTATAACTTACATACCTAACCACATCAGCACAATTAATCAGGGACAATTATAATTTAAATAAATAGGCACAGCAGGCACATAATTAAAAATATGACATCAGTGAAAAAGCAGTGCAGCCAAGCGATGCATAATATACACAAGTAACAATCCAGTTCATTAATAATCATTGTCAAAATCAGTTAACGTACGCAAGCACGTCGCTTCACAAATAATTTCATTGAACATGTAATTAGCACAAAGTATGAATCACGTAATCGCGAGCAGCAAATTACGTCTAAAGTACGTACCTAAGTGGAAATATGTTACCTGAAAAATAAACTCAATTAATAATTACCTTTTTAGTTTATTACTTTCTTCTTCGAAATGACATTTTTCCTGAAATTTTCTCGATAGCAAGTCGTCTTAACGTCGGACACGCACAGAATTTACCTGAAGTTCTTAAATATTTTATAGAACCGTCTCCTGAAAAATACTGAATGTTAATAACAGAATTCATCAAGTCACTATAGCTTTATACTGAATTTAGTAGGAGAAATTAGACTGTGTATTTATTTACGGCTGTCAGTGCATTCGCACTGAGCGCTCGATCAGCTGTAGGCGCGTGACGTAGGAAGTGATTGTTGGCGGTCAACGACTGCCCTGTGCGGCGCGCAGACTTCACTGTTGCTTTGAGTATGTGCCGCCGCGCCGCCAAAACACAGCGCGGTATCCTTGTACTCTCTGCATGTTTACGTAAACTGTTGGTTTCTCGAAAGTATGTCATTCCACAAAAATTTTGACGTTTGATATATGATGTATTCCCTTAGAGCGTCGAGATTTAAGAGTTTCTACTTCGACAGTGTTATCATGAATAATTTTGCGAATTCTATATGGACCGTTATAAAGCAGAAAAAATTTCCGACACAAGCCTTTTCCTTTGTGAGACAAACGATGAGCCTTAATTAACACCTTCTGACCAACTGACAAGATTTTTAAACGACCAGGACGCTTAGCTGATTTCTCTCTTCTAGCAGCCGCAGATGCAATATTTTGTAGAGCCAGGTTGACAACTTCAGAATGCCGCAGTTTCCGTGTAGGCGGAAAAGGAACGATTTCAGAAATGCGATTTGTCGGTGCTTTGTTTTTTAATATCAGTATAGGTGGTAAAGAAGTTGAGTCGTTAGGAAGTTCATTCAGAATGTTTTGAAAAATATGAAGATACTGATCCCAAGTTCTGTGATTCTGATGACAATAAAGACGACACAATTTATTGATTTCCTTCATCCATCTCTCTGAAGCGTTAGATTGAGGGTGAAAAAGTGAAATGAAAATTGGTTTAATTTTACGACGCCGTAGAGTACGAAGCCAAATTTTAGAACGAAACTGTGATCCATTATCTGATATAACCTTATCAACATGACCCACTTCTTTAAGAAAATGGTTAATGAAAGCATTAGATACTGAACGAGCTGTTGCTTTGCGTAACGGTGTAAAACACACATATTTTGATGTCAACTCCACTGCTACGAAAATGTACGCAAAACCATTAGTAGATCGAACCACTGGACCGAACAAATCAACTGCAGCCATGTCCTTTAAGTTCGCTGGAATGATAGGAAACAACGGTGCTCTGTGAGAAACTGTCGGCGGATAAGCCTTTTGACATAATTTGCATTTGGCAAGAACAAATCGAATACGTTTTTGCATATTATTGAAGTAGCAATTTTCTCGTAATTTATGAAAGCATTTTCTGGGACCAAATTGTGCATAACGGAAATGCGTATACCAAATCAGCTTATTAACCCACTCATCAGGAATACAAACTAACCAAACAGAGTTGTCGACCGATTTTCGTTTAAAAAGAACTTTCCAGATAGATCGCAAAAACGAGGTGTGACCAAATTGTCCAATTTAACAAAGCGTCTAAGAAAATTACAGACACCAACATCACGTTTTGTGGTAGGAACAGCATAATTACGAATAGCGTCTAATTTTTCTGGATCAGGAAGAATACCTTCTGTAGAAATAATGTGACCGAGAAATTTCACCTGAGAACGACCAAATTCAGATTTTTCTAAGTTCACCGTAATGCCAACTCTTGCAAAGATACGTAATAATGAATCCAAAATTTTGTTGTGCTCACTCCAAGAATGTTTAGCAATAAGAATGTCGTCAACATATGAAGTAATATTGTCACGAAGATAAACAGGTAAAATTTCGTTTAAACTACGTATTAATGCTGCTGAAGATACAGTAAGTCCAAACGGTAATTTCCGAAATCGCTTTTAGGTAAAATAGTCATATCCGGTTATTTTTTACACGCTCTCTAGATGGATTGATAGTTGAAGAGTTGTTTCGATAGATGCAAAGAATAGTGAAAGAGTAGGCAGCGGTACAGAAAACTAAAAGAGAAATAGCACCACTACAGCTCGGGGCCCTATGCTCGCTACGGCACATATTCACTTAAGAGTAGTGAATCCCCTGAGGACATTAATAGCCGCACATAATTTCCAGTTTGTGACTTCGTGGCAAATTTGGCGGAAGTGCGTACGTAAATTGATCTAACCATGAACATGGATGTATGTCATTCTTAGATTTGCGAAAGATCTTAAATTTCCGAACAGTTAAGAAGTGTTTATAGTCAAAGTTTTCTCCTCGTGGCGACGAAGACCTACCGCGTGTGTCCCTGTCCCAATGTCGATTATTGTCAAGTTCGCGCGCCTGGCGCTCTCTTGTTGCTTCTCGTAAATGAAATAAATTACTTTCTTCAAAACCCGCTGCTATCGGTGATTCCAAATTTCCTCTACCGTCCTTTCCTACGATTTTGCTTTCAATTTGTTTGACTTGCTTTTCTAATGCCTCAGATTCCTTTTTAACGCGTTCATTAAATTTTCCGTAATTTTCAACATGTTTATTTATGCTCTGGTACTCTTCGGTTTCTGAAAATGGCAATGGAGCTATGTCATCTGAATCTCTGTCCCCATTTAAACTAAGATTTGTCAATTTATCTGAAATCTCCTCCACTCTTTCCGATAAGTCACCAATTTGTTCTTTCTGTTTATTTACGTCTTCCGTAAGTGTCGCGACTCGCGTTTCAGTATTAACGCATTTAGTAGTTAACTGTTCATACTGTTGTGTTAGGTTATTTAATCTGTCATTTGGTACGGATCCTCGATTCTCTCAAATATTTCTTCCTTATCTTTTGCACGTTGTAAATTTAACTCTGAAAATTTCTGTACTATCACGCGATCTCTTTCTTCCTGTTCTCTATCCTGTTCCCTTTGTCTAATCTCTACTGCACTTAATCTATTATTGTGAGAATTCAAAATCGGTTGCACTTCTTCTCTGATTTCTTTCTTTAATTCATCTTTCATATTTTTGAAACATGTCCCTATTCGTGAGTCTAACCGTGTTTCCATTGTTTCCATATCAGTTTCTAATCGTGTTGCCAAAGTTCCCATCTGTGATCCCAGTGAGTCTAACCGTGTTTCCATTGTTCCCATCTGTGTTTTTAATTCAGATCTAAACCGTGTTTCCATTGTTCCCATATCAGTTTTTAATTCAGATCGTAACTGTGATCCCATTGTTCCCATCTCAGTTTTAAATTCAGATCGAAAATTTAATATTGCACTCATCAACTGCTCCATGCTAACTTGTTCGAGATTCCTTTCGCCCCTAACATTTCCCACAAAACCAGCTTCCTTCGTCATGGCTGTAAAGCTATCTGTGTTCGATACTATTCCAGAATCTTCTATCGTTACTCTCGTATTCTGTGAATTTTCTGATTGAGAAAAATCTTGAACTGGTTCCGGACTGTCTTCCCGACTTATTAAATTGTTTTCAACTCCATTATTCATGATACTGTTGTCCTGTGTTGGCGAGTTCGCCAGGTCAACAATTTCGTCATTCTGACTATCTATCATTTTCGCCTTTTTCATCGATCGCGTAATCATTTGCAAAACATACAAAACTGGTTACAATACGAAAATTACGGAGAATTTAACACGTTATCACCAACAATACCATTCACACGATATGCTTCCCTCAAACACGATTAACGAACCATTGAAATAATTGCACTAAATTATCAAACCCGTAGACAAGACAACAAAAAATAAATAAATTTTGAAAAATACCATTAGAAGAATACCAATTACCAAATCTACACATGCAATATAGACTACAATTACTAACTCAAATTACTACAACAATACTACGGTCTACTATTTTTACAATCAGAAGGTTCCAAGGGACGATCCGAAGCAGCGGTCGTCACGTGCATGGGGGCTTAATTAAATAAAAAATTAAAATGCAAATAATTTTAGTAGCTGTAAGTCCGTTTACGCAAGTCTCGTAAACGGCTGGCCCTGACTAGTATTAGTACGCAATCTGACTGCTTAGAATGACAACAAAGAATCTAAGAAAATTTTCGTTAACACAATTAATTAAGTCCCCAGCAACTATAAAATCTACGAAGCCAACAAAGCACAAGTGTAGCTGTTCTGTGTGTGGTAGTGTGACTCAACGCACATCTGGCACGGTTCTTCTTCAACAAAACAAGAATTTATAAATACCAATTATACTGACGTGATAAAAGAAAATTAGAAATACTATAATTGCGTAAGGAAAGCAGAATTACACTCTAATACAAGAACACAAGCCAGATGCTTTGTTGACTGAACCTGTAATGGCACATTATTGAGGACACACAAATAATAAAAGAATAAAAGAAAATACCTCCATATATATTGACGAAATGCACTCTGACCATTACAATATCTCCATTAGAACAACATCTGCTATCTCTCCCATCAAACCACTGCATAAAACATGGAACAACATTCTCCACTACCACATCTCACTCTAACTTCAGCTACAAGCAGTGTCCACCACAACTTCTCGGCAAGAACTGCCTGCCGCTACCTCTCAATAATCACTGCCAGTGGAGGCGGCGGAACAATACTCTCTGGCGCGATTTCTGGCGCTGTGGCTCAGTGTAGCCACCTTTCAATGGGCCGTCAGGACGCCTTGATAATGGGAGGGGACTTCAACTGTAGCCAAGCACTTAAGGATCAGTTACCACATCATTCTCCCTGCGCAGAACTTACGACAGTTATAAGTAATCTTCAATTGGTGGACTCGTGGGAACATGTTTGTGGCGATCGGCCCGGATTTACTCACTACACCAGCCATTCCTCCAGCCGCGTCGACCGGATTTACATCTCGCGCTCCATAGCTGTGGGGACAAGAGCTGCCAAAGTTTGGCCCACAGCTATTTCTGACCACGGGGTCTACATCTGCGCTATTACCCTCGGCCGCCAGAAGGTATGGCACAGCCGTGGCCCTTGGAAGTTGAACGTCGCCCACCTCGCTTCTCAGGAATGCCGCCGCCTTATAGAGAACACGTGGGACTCTTGTAGCCGCCGGCGTGGCACCTACCGGTCTACACTGTCGTGGTGGTTACTCTGCGCCAAACCAGCCCTCCGGAAGACCTTGATAGGCTACGGCCGAGATGTTGCAGCATGGAAGAGACATACAATGGACTTTTACTACAGCATCTTAAGGGAATGTACAACACTGCCGTACTCACCTGCACGGCAGGTGGCGGTGAACCGTGCCAAGGCACAGATCATCAGATTGACACGTTGCCACAGTGAGGGTGCGATCGTCAGAGCGCGCACTCAAGACAGAGTGGCCCAGGAGGAACCGTCCATGTACCACGTCATTGCAGAACGACGGCGCCGACGCAGGGCACTGATCCAAGCTATCACGACGGATGACGGACGACGCCTTGATACCCAGCGCGACATAGGAAACGCCCTTCATGCTCACTACACTATGCTGTACTCGGAACATCGACATCCGCCAGAGGTGATCGCCGAAGTCTCTCAACTCACTTATGGCTCGATCTCTCCGACAGCGGCGGCGGATTTGACTGCAGATGTAACGGAAGAGGAAATCATTGAAGCAATACAAGCTGGGGCTGCTCATAAGTCCCTGGGACCTGATGGCCTTCCTCTGGAATTTTACCGAACGTATCAACAATTGCTGGCACCAGCATGGACTGATATTTGCCGCGATCTTATGTCTCCCACGACGCAGATCCCTGGGGCTTTCCTAGAAGGACTAATTGTGCCCATACACAAACCTCGAGGCGGATCCAGGATCAGTGACTATCGCCCCTTGCCCTTACTCAACAGTGACTTGAAGATCTTCACCCGGCTTCTGGCGGCACGCCTAAACCGATCAGTACGATGTGTTGTGTCGCAGGACCAGGCATCGTTAGGTGGTGACCATAATATTCGCACTGCATGGTGCCGATATAGAGATATGATCGCGCTAGCCAAAGCTTGCCAACTGCCAGGAGTTTTGGCCTCACTCGACTTTAGCCAGGCCTTTGACAGAGTCGACCACGCATTTTTGATGGAGGTACTGCGACACATGGGGTATCCGGACGTCATAGTTAATGTACTGATGCGTCTCCTACGCGGCGCGACGTCCAAGGCGTTATATAATGGCCGTCTTACGCCGCCGATACAGATCCAACGATCGGTGCGACAAGGCTGCCCTCTTTCGGCGATATTGTACGCCCTCGTCTTGGAACCACTCCTCTGCGGCCTCCGACAACGCGTGACTGGGATGTCCCTTGGTGGACACGCTTTTTGCTGCACTGCCTATGCGGATGATCTGGTACTCCTTCTTCGCAATAATGACGACGTTCGTGCAGCACTGGCGTGGGTGGTGACCTACGGCGCGGCATCGGGGAGCCATCTCAATCTCCAGAAATCACACGCCCTGTCTATAGGCAGAGGCCTACCCGACGAGAGCGTCGCACCCCTACGAATCAGTGACACAATCCGCTGTCTTAGCATTGATTTCACATCTGACATGAAGCGCTCAACAGCCCTTAACTACAGGCGTTTATTGAATCAGATGAGAGCAGGAATAAGTGACCACCGTCTGAGACATCAAGACCTCCTGCAACGGACACGATATGCTAACGTCTATTTGGCGTCACGTATCCCCCATTTAGCACAGATACTCCCCATACCACCTACCCTGGCTCACCGCATGTTGGCGGTTCTGGGATCCTTTGTTAATACGGGCATGTTATTTAAGATTCGTTACGAGTCCCTAACCCTCCCGAGGAGCAGAGGGGGTTTAGGCCTTTATCATGTTCAGAACAGAGCGAAGGCCCTGTTCGTCAGCTGTCACCTGCAATTGTGGCGACGAAGTCCGACGTGCCTCACCAAACTCTTACTGGAAGCCTTACGACCAATCTCACTCGCACCCCCTGTGATGATATCGGACATCCCAGCACCTTTCTTCTACATTAGCCAATTCTTCCTTGAATTAAGCTACATCCGAACCGCACTACTACCCACACGCTTGATGATGACGAGGGCGATATATGCTGCCATGCAAATGAACAGGACGCCGAATGTGATTGAAAGCAAACAAAACAATGCGAAGTGGCGCGCTGTGTGGCAGGCAGTGAATGCCACCACCATTGATACTAACGTGCAATCTGCATGGTACGTAACTGTTAATGGGAAACAGTTGTGCCAGTCCCGTCTACATCACATCCACCTCGCTGTTTCACCCTTGTGTGCCACATGCCAAGTGATTGACACGGATGAACATCGTTTCGAATGCGGGTCGGCAAAGGACGTTTGGTATTTGGTGCGTCAGATATTGGCTTTTCTCACACGCACGACTCCCGACAGGATAACTACCCGATCACTTCTTTTCCCCGATAAGATTTATTTCCCAAGAGCAAAAACGAACTCTGTGACGTGGATAGGCGACCACGCTGTTCACTACCTTTTCGGTAATGGCGAAAAGACAGTACCCGATTTTTGGTATTACCTCAACGAATGACATTGTGCGATCGACAAGAAACCCAAATACAGGCAATATTTTTCTAATTTTCTTTGGAGCGCATTCCATAATACGCCTCGCAGCTGGATTATCGACGACATGAGAAGATAACCATAGCACCTCTTGCCAGTTCCTTTTTTTATGAGATTGAACAAACAACGGAAACAACACAGCAACGAGAAGACAGTCATCGAAAAATTCGCAGCGGGCTATAGTATGGAGCATCCTTTGTCGTAACGGGACGACTTCTTATTATTCTGTTTATGCTGCCGAAGAGGAACGGCGTTCCTTTTATCCATTTGTATAAAAATAAAGTAAAATAAAAATTTAAAAAAGCAGAAAAACAAACCATCCAAAATCCTTTTTCCTTTTTTTTCATTTTCGTTAAAAAAAGTGGCTAGGATAGCTGGCTATTAAAAAAATGCCCATTTGTGTTACGTACGCATATTGTTATTTTAAGTAGTGCAGGAAAAAAAGATGAAAAAAGAACAAAAAAAGTGTTTGGCTGCTAAGCGAAAGGTGCAAAAAAACGAAAATAAATAAATAAATAAAAATAGAAAAAAAAAACAAAAAAGTGGTAATGGTCGTGCATTCTACACTTGCAGTCGCGTTTTCGCGTCCGACTGTATCCCTTAATTTTTTTTAACCACATTTCGGCCGTCGTTTAAAGTTACTGGTATGATTGAAAATCAAAGATAATTCGCTTCAATTTCTACCCGCCAGTAATAACAAGAACTTCCAGAAACAATTCCGCAGGACAGCTCATGGCTGCGTCGTGATCATAACAGCTTATGCTCGAGCGTTTGCTCGCGCTGCAGCGGCTACCGGCCACCGGCCAGACGCCACCCGCCGCCTGAAATCCGGCGCAGATAAGATGAATGCGGCGCGACGCATTGGATTTTGCATACCTGAAAATCATGAACTACGGTTAAGCATTGTAAAATTGAGTCGCAAGTGGAAAAAGGTGTAACATCTGCAACACAATATATACTTTTGGTATAACAGAGGGGTGAATGCAGAGGATGCAGCTAGAAAGATTTGAACTGTGTGTGGAGCGAGTGCTTTTGGGAAAAATACGCCAGAAAAAGATATTCTTGTTTCAACAAAGATCGTTCTGGCATGAATGATTTTCCACATTAAGGAAGTCCCGACTAGTGATGTATGTGATGGATTACCACTTAACCATCATGCGACATTTGCATTCAACAGGGAAAGTTCAGAAGTCTGGTGTAGGAGTACTGCTTGCTCTAATTTGAAACAACAAAAATCAACGGAGTGACTATTATTGAACGTCATCAGGTCGCTCATTGAGCATTCCTATGCAGTACTGTTACTGGTGACGAGTTATGATGCCTTTATCGTTAACTTCCTAAGAAGAAATGAAAGGCTGAGCCCCACCAAAAGACATAAACATCTGATAGGTCCAAAAATGTGTTTTGGGCTAAGAATTCTGCCCCAAGGGGTGTGTGCATCACAGCAGGAATTTGTTGCCTACAACTGAGACACTTTTCGGTCGCAGTGTAAGAAAATCGACCGACAAAATTACATCACCTGTGCTACTGCATGATAACGCAATCTGTTGATTTGAGAAACAAAACTATTCAGAAGATGGATAGGAAAGTCGTATCCCAGGTACTTCTATTGATAGGGAAGACCACTCTCAAGCAGTTGTCCCCCTCGTCATATATTCGTAGAATTTAACGTTTCCCGCTCTTGATCGATCAACCGTCAAAGCAATTCATTTCTAGACGAAAATTTTCAAACTACACTGGTTTAATGACATCGTTAGAAGCAGTAGGTTTCCACGGGCGTGGAATTTGTAAACTACTTTAGCATTGTCAAATTGTTTTAGATATCGTGAAAGAAAATTCTGCTGCTGATTAATTTCTCTTTGATGATTACTGTTGCGTTCAGTAAACTAATGGAAAACGCAGTTAAAATATTCGCTGTACTAACACAAATTAAATTCAGCTTACTACAGAAACATCACGACGGCAGTCTATCATAATAAAGCATTAAGTATCTGTAAGACGATTGCGCCTATTTTAACACTGATTAGTAGGATATTACCGACTTCTGACTTCAAAAAGGTCTGTATTTACTTCATTTCCTGTAGCATTCGCAAGTATTATGAAAATGCGGCAGTTCATAGATAAAATTATGTATTCACAACAAAAAATATGTTGGCTGAAAACAAAAGTGGCGTTATGAATTTTGCAGTACCGTAAGGTTTTCTCTCTGACTCTAAAAGGTACTAAAAGTAGCAAGACGAATTTTGCTCGAGCGTTGTCTTACGATTTCGTTATTGAGTTTGTATCGGCCTGCTTGTAGCTCTGCCACAACAGAATTAAAAATCTGGCTTTCAGCGAGTCTCGAAAGGCGAACGAAAGCACCTTGCACCTGGTAACCAAACATGTTACCTGAGAACTGGTTTTTTCCTAAAGTGGGTGGACATCATTTTGAGTTGTTTTTCTTATTTTCGATGTTGGTGGGGGCATGTGCATTGATGAGTGTATATTTTGTATTGGTCCTCTGAATGAGCATAGTCATAAGTCTATTGTTGATGGGTGTAATTTCTTTGACAGAGTTGATGATAGATCTGTGTTCGAGAAATGCCATGCCGAAGATTGGTGCGCATTTCGCTACCTTTTATTGTATTTTGCTCTTGAAGATGCGATGGTTCCCGTAATGCAAGGTGTCATTGTCAGTTAGTCGTGGTCCTTGAAGAGCAAGGATGAGAATTAAATGTCGGTCGATTTCTTATGTGAGATTATTTAGTTTTCGTGTTTGGATCAATGTATCGATGTTTAGTTTGCAAATGCATGTTTTCTGCTTGTAGGGAAATTTACCAGACATCTCCGATATTCTCTGCCGTGCTAGCCTGGACTCCCGAGAATCCTAAAATCCATCTGCCGCCTTTCGACGGGCGGGTTGTGTATCACCAGGGGTAAAGCTGACTTTGCTTGCAATAGTTCATGTTCGCTTCTGTTTCATTGGTTTGGCCTGGGTGATACCAGGATCAGACAGGATCAGAGGGTGTTGAAGCCTTTGGAAGCAAATATTTTCAGCTGAGCTCATTGAGCTAACAGACGATGACCAGAGTACCGGTGATTTTCACTCAGACGTGTCTGGATTTTGTGTTCAACGGATTGAGTAGCCGTTCACAATTGTGTTGGTATTTCGTTCACCCCAAGTATTTGATTTCCTCGTTACCACAAATATGTGGGAGGCTTTCCCCATCCACCACACGGGATTATTATTATTATTATTATTATCATTTTTATGTCATCAGCAAATCCGATATGTGGTGCACCTTCCCACCACGGAAGTAGAAGTGTATTGTTCGATTCAATAATTCCATAGCATAAATGTGGGTTATAATTACGGTACATTGCTGCTAGTAGACATATTTCTCACTTTTTCTAAGACAGTTGCTAAATGTTACTCCATCAAAGGAATTATGTGCCCAGCATTTTTGCAATACAGACGTTCAAATTATCCGATTTCTGTAATTTCATTTCGATACCAGATCGTTCTAATTGGATTCAGCCAGTCAGTCTTAATGTGGATATCCGACTACGACTCTCATCACACGATAGACTGCGTAAACCACATTCTTAATCGGGCTGTTGAATCTGGATCACGTATCTTTGACAGGGCCTGCATTCTTAAACACTATGGAAAAAACTGTACAATGTGCTTATTACAAATACGTTATTTGAATATAAATATATGAAGTGACGAGGTAACAATTTATTTACAGGAGCAGAGCCCCATCCATCATAGTAGAGCAGTGCAAGAATGGTTTCAGGGCCAAGAGAGGATAAAGCTGTTGCCGCTTGATCCACGATCACCGAGCATCAATCATATAGAGAATATGTGGGCAGAGGTAACAAGGTCATTCCCATGTGGACCTACAAATGCAAGCAACCTTTGGATGAATATAGAAAACGTATGGTGGGAAGTAAACCATGACGCTACACTATCGACGACTTAATGAAATCAATGCCCCTACGCCTTCGAGAAATCTTACGTAATGATGGTGGGTGGGTTGGTTACTAAAAGTATACTCGTCCACAAAACCCAAGTGGGCAATTATCTGATAATCGGTTAAGCTTTGCTTTGTCGCAGCTCTTTAGCATACAAGTCCATTTACTTTCAGTCTCCTCCTTACAGTTCTTGCAATGCAAGGTGATTGAAAAATCTCATCCACTCGACGCCAACTGAGGAATTGATTGGGGCATGTGTTGTTGAACACACAGCAGTCGTCACCCTCACTGGAATCAATGACTATTTGTGTGTGTGTGTTTTCGTGTTCACGCACAATCTGAATCAATACTATAAACATTAGAGAGCCAACCAACAATAAATATTGCATCAAATATGACTGTAAAGTATTTTAATGCGATGGTAAGTTACAAACCGAATTTTTACCCAACCACGTCCTGCACATTACGTTAAGTAAGTAAGATGTATTAACTCCATAATATCGTTAGGAGAGACAGTGCGCTCTTGTTGTCGCGGCTCGTAAGTGCCGCGACTAGCAGTGCCCAATGCCGCCGCGATTTGTTTATGTTGGTTGAGCGTGGACACTGCAGCAGACACTTCGCCATAAACAGAAAGAAATCACCTTGGCTCTGAGTGCAGTGAGCGGACATCACTACCTCCATGTTCTTATAGTAACAAACGTGAGACTCTACTCACAAGTGCCATGGAGGAAATGCAACGGGTATCATATCATTAGTCATCAGAGCATTTACCAGTGATGAAATGTCCACTGTATTTGAATCCAAAAAAATGGGAACTTTCTCACAAAGTAATGTGACATGATACCAAAATTTATCTAAGACTCAAAAATTAACTGCACAGCTTTCATGCACGCAGTAGTTACACACAAGGAAATATTATGTCTTGGAAGCGTATATTTCATTTCCTCTTCTCATATCAACGCCCTTGTTTTAGTATGAAGTGAGAAAAGAAGCACGAAAAACTAAAGTTCTTGAGAAGCATATAAGTCATTTCCTCTTCTTATACCATAGCTGTTGTTATAGTATGAAGTAAAAAATAAACATTTTAGGGTTCTGAAGCAGATTCTTATCGTATGCGCTATCGGAAAATCAAGAAGTAGGGAGCTGTCCATTCTTTTGTCCAACAGAATGTTTCCTTTCATGCATTACTACCGCTCGGAGTTCCTTGTTTAAGGACTTGTGGGCATCAAGTTCTTCCGCAGAACAAGCCTTATGTTATTGTGCTAATTACAGTATGGGAAAAATGCAACAAAGACGCTTTCCCCTAGAGCAGTGAGGATATTTGCACATGTCTGTAATCAGCAATGACTGCCAACTGCCACAACACTTCACAGAATCCATGCGGCAGGCAACACAACTGTGCCTGCACTTCAGACTTCATTGAATAAAAAAAGTTCAAATGTGTGTGAAATCTTATGGGACTTAACTGCTAAGTTAAGCCTACACACTACTTAAGCCTACACACTACTTAACCTAAATTATCCTTAGGACAAGCATACACAACCATGCCCGAAGGAGGACTCGAACCTCCACCGGGACCAGCCGCACAGTCCGTGACTGAAGCGCCTGACCGCTCGGCTAATCCCGCGCGGCAGACGTCATTCAGTAAGACGTAAGGAGATGGACGGAAACGTCAAATTAACGTCACTTTTCGAGTCGTATTCAATCCAGAATGACGTGTTATTAAGGTAGTTGAGCGTTCTTGCAATTAAACTTCGATAATTTCCATATGACTATTCCGATAGCCAAAAGAACCCGTTATTATGAAACCATCGGGAACTGCATTAATATCAAACTGCAAGAACCTGAGACAATACGTCGACTCTTCTCTTCACTGGATGACCTATTACTATTATTTAGGATTCTCTCCGTCCTAGGCGTAATGCAAATGGAACTTCACATTCATAAGGCGCCTGCCGCTGTTCTTGACAAACATCAGCAACTCGTAATCACTGTGAGTTACAATTTTGTGTTCATAATGGTACAGGTCGTCAGTAGTTGCGGTGGTGTTGTTGTCAAACTGTTTACAGTAACGTTATTGGTGGTGCACTTAATTTAACGCTGACTATCTACTTACGTAAAGATAGTGTGGTGGCGTCGTCGCTTCTCTTTATTTGGTATCAGCTTGAGTAATCCGATTTATAGTACTCCATCCGCGAGCTACTAATGATACTGTATGACTACAGAGATCATCGTGCGGGTATTACATTAATTCTGGAGTGAATTGCTTAACAGATATTACCCTCATCTATGCTGCTGGAATGACTCATTACACAGGTACTCTACGTTGCACTTGGTTAAGTGATCAGTTCGCTGCAATCCTGCTTCTACTGTTCGTAAATACTTGTGTACTGACCATTCGTTATTTGACTAAATATGTGCTACAGACTGATTCGCATGTATATGACATGGGTTAGCGACGTCATAAAGCAATGACTAAGGATTGGATGCCGGTGAAGTCCCGTTACATTGATGGCAAGACAAATGTTCGCAAATCACCTCTATTGTCTTAAAAAACAATTGCATCTTGAATATCGAAGGACCGACGTCAACACTGTCACAGCGCGTTGAAATACAGCAACGACGGCAGACGAAAATTTGTGACTGACCGGGCTTCAAACCTGGACCTCCTCCTTACTGACAGACGAGCTGACCTCTGCACTATTTTTTTTTTTTTTTTAAGTTTGAGAAGACTTTCAGCACCAGGTAGGTGGAGGCAAAGAGGGCAGGGGTCGAAGGTCCAGAGCCTGGCCACAATGCCTCCCCCATATCTACATCTACGTCCATACTCCGCAAGCCACCTGACGGTGTGTGGCGGAGGGTACCTTCAGTACCTCTATCGGTTCTCCCTTCTATTCCAGTCTCGTATTGTTCGTGGAAAGAAGGATTGTCGGTATGCCTCTGTGTGGGCTCTAATCTCTCTGATTTTATCCTCATGGTCTCTTCGCGAGATATACGTAGGAGGGAGCAATATACTGCTTGACTCTTCGGTGAAGGTATGTTCTCGAAACTTCAATAAAAGCCCGTACCGAGCTACTGAGCCTCTCTCCTGCAGAGTCTTCCACTGGAGTTTATCTATCATCTCCGTAACGCTTTCGCGATTACTAAATGATCCTGTAACGAAGCGCGCTGCTCTCCGTTGGATCTTCTCTATCTCTTCTATCAACCCTATCTGGTACGGATCCCACACTGCTGAGCAGTATTCAAGCAGTGGGCGAACAAGCGTACTGTAACCTACTTCCTTTGTTTTCGGATTGCATTTCCTTAGGATTCTTCCAATGAATCTCAGTCTGGCATCTGCTTTACCGACGATCAACATTATATGTTCATTCCATTTTAAATCACTCCTAATGCGTACTCCCAGATAATTTATGGTATTAACTGCTTCCAGTTGCTGACCTGCTATTTTGTAGCTAAATGATAAAGGATCTATCTTTCTGTATATTCGCAGCACATTACACTTGTCTACATTGAGATTCAATTGCCATTCCCTGCACCATGCGTCAATTCGCTGCAGATCCTCCTGCATTTCAGTACAATTTTCCAGTGTTACAACCTCTCGGTACACCACAGTATCATCTGCAAAAAGCCTCAGTGAACTTCCGATGTCATCCACCAGGTCATTTATGTATATTGTGAATAGCAACGGTCCTATGACACTCCCCTGCGGCACACCTGAAATCACTCTTACTTCGGAAGACTTCTCTCCATTGAGAATAACATGCTGCGTCCTGTTATCTAGGAACTCCTCAATCCAATCACACAATTGGTCTGATAGTCCTTATACTCTTACTTTGTTCATTAAACGACTGTGGGGAGCTGTATCGAACGCCTTGCGGAAGTCAAGAAGCACGGCATCTACCTGTGAACCCGTGTCTATGGCCCTCTGAGTCTCGTGGACGAATAGCGCGAGCTGGGTTTCACATGACCGTCCTTTTCGAAACCCATGCCTATTCCTACAGAGTAGATTTCTAGTCTCCAGAAAAGTCATTATACTCTAACACAATACGTGTTCCAAAATTCTGCAACTGATTGACGTTAAAGATATAGGTCTATAGTTCTGCACATCTGTTCGACGTCCCTTCTTGAAAACGGGGATGACCTGTGCTCTTTTCCAATCCTTTGGAACGCTACGCTCTTCTAGAGACCTACGGTACACCGCTGCAAGAAGGGGGGCAAGTTCCTTCGCGTACTCTGTGTAAAATTGAACTGGTATCCCATCAGGTCCAGAGGCCTTTCCTCTTTTGAGCGATTTTAATTGTTTCTCTATCCCTCTGTCGTCTATTTCGATATCTACCATTTTGTCATCTGTGCGACAATCTAGAGAAGGAACTACAGTGCAGTCTTCCTCTGTGAAACAGCTTTGGAAAAAGACATTTAGTATTTCGGCCTTTAGTCTGTCATCCTCTGTTTCAGTACCATTTTGGTCACAGAGTGTCTGGACATTTTGTTTTGATCCACCTACCGCTTTGACATAAGACCAAAATTTCTTAGGATTTTCTGCCAAGTCAGTACATAGAACTTTACTTTCGAATTCATTGAACGCCTCTCGCATAGCCCTCCTCACACTACATTTCGCTTCGCGTAATTTTTGTTTGTCTGCAAGGCTTTGGCTATGTTTATGTTTGCTGTGAAGTTCCCTTTGCTTCCGCAGCTGTTTTCTAACTTGGTTGTTGTACCACGGTGGCTCTTTTCCATCTCTTACGATCTTGCTTGGCACATACTCATCTAACGCATAATGTACGACGGTTTTGAACTTTGTCCACTGATCCTCAACACTATCTGTACTTGAGACAAAACTTTTGTGTTGAGCCAACAGGTACTCTGAAATCTGCTTTTTGTCACTTTTTCTAAACAGAAAAATCTTCCTACCCTTTTTAATATTCCTATTTACGGCTGAAATCATCGATGCCGTAACCGCTTTATGATCGCTGATTCCCTGTTCTGCGTTAACTTTTTCAAATAGTTCGGGTCTGTTTGTCACCAGAAGGTCTAATATGTTATCCCCACGAGTCGGTTCTCTGTTTAACT